>NW_026058883.1:0-13787 GCF_023721935.1 Panthera uncia | reverse complement strand
AACCTTCAACCATTCTCCACTAATTGTTTTCTTGTAGATTTGTAAGTGTTTTGTATAAATTTGTATATAACATTTTTGAAACTTTTAGTTAATGTGACTACCTAAACCAGACCATTTTCAAGAATGGAAAGGTGCACTTTTAATTACATCTAAGTAATGGAAGAAAACCAGAATTATCTTGGACAAACTAGTTTGTATTGTTACCCTAGTGGTAAGCACTGACATCTGTAGCTGCTTTTTTAACTTTGTTTATAGCATATTCACTGAACTGATGATTTTAATTTATATGCAATTAAAATTATGAGTTTTTAAGCCAGTCTCACACACACACACACACACACACACACACACACACAAATTCTATGTGGGGTACCAAGAATAATCAAATTTAAAAGACAGAAAGTAGAATGGTGGTCCCTAGGGACTGGAAGGACAAGGAATGGGGAGTTATTATTTAACTGTTATTCTTAACTGAATAGTTTCAGTTTTTCACGATAAGAGAATTTTGGAGATGGATGGTGGTGATGGTGAGTCACAGCAATGTGGATGTGTTGATTGCCACAGAACTGTGCACTAAAAATGGTTAAAATGGTAATTTTTATTTTATGTATATTTTACTATAGAAAATATGAGAGGCGCCTGGATGGCTCAGTTGGTTGGGTGTCTGACTTCAGCTCAGGTCATGATCTTACAGTCTGTGAGTTTGAGCCGTGCCTTGGGCTCTGTGCTGACAGCTCAGAGCCTGGAGCTTGCTTTGGAATCTGTGTCCCCCTTTCTCTCTGCCCCTCCCCCAATCGTACTCTGTTTCTCTCTCAAAAGTAAATAATAAACATTTAAAAAAAGTTTAAGAATTGTTATCATTACAACTAAAAAGGGGAGAGGGAAACAAATAAAGCTGTTCTTCATAGAAGAATGTCAACTAATAAATACCAAAGGAAGGCTAGAAATAGAAAAATCACTATTTGCACACATCATTGTGGTAATCAATTCAAGCAAAGGTTATCAATGAATACTAAAATCATTCATTTTCATGAATGATGTTTGGATGGAAGATATTTGGTACAGAATACTTAAACTGGATCGAAGTCTTACTCCAGATATTGCTTGTTAATTATAAAAGAAAAATGATCCTTTACAATGGAGACACTTGATAGACATGATGAAGTGATCAAACATAATATCACCAATAATAAGAAAATAATTTATACCTCCTGATATGACACAGGAAAGTATAGAGTATCAATTATGAAATATTTTTACCAAAGCTTTTTAATATGTATATAATTAAGAAAACAACAAACAATTCTAGATTGTAAAATGATCTTTAAACAACTTGGGTAGACTAAAAAAAAAGTCAGTGTTATGAATTTTAAAAAAGGAGGAGAAAGGAGAAGGAAGAGAAAGATGAAGAGAAAGAAGAAAGAAGAAAAAAGAAAAGAAAAAGAGTAGACAGACAAGGAAACTAAAGAAATATGATAACTTGTCATGATTGGATCCCAGATTAATGTTTAAATGACACCTTAAAGACATTTTTGGGACAATGGACAAATTTGAATGTGAAGTATGTATTAGGTAATATATCTGAATCAATGCTAATATCTTGGATGTGATAATGGTGTTATTAATATATAGAAAAGTATTCTTATTCTTAACAGATACATGGTAAAATGTTTGTGAAGAATGGTGTCTGTATCTTACTTTTAAATGAATCAAAAAAGGTGAGGCATCTGTTTCTATGCTAAGTAACATTTCATTGTGTATATATACCACATCTTTATCCATAAAAAAGAATGAAATCTTGCCATTTGTCATGACATGGATGGAGCTAGAGAGTATTATGCCAAGTGAAATAAGCCAGTCAGAGAAAGACAAATACCATATGATTTCACTCATATGTGGAATTTAAGAAACAAAACAAATGAGCAAAGGGGAAAAAGAGAGAGAGAGAGAGAGAGAGAGAGAGAGAGAGAGAGAGGCAAACCAAGAAACATACTCTTAATTATAGAAAACAAACTGATGATTACCAGAGAGGAGGGTATGGGGAGCTGTGTTAAATAGATGATGGGGGTAAAAGAGTGCATTTGTCATGATGAACCCGGGTGTTTATGGAAGTGTTGAATCACTATATTGTACACCTGAAACTATATTACACTGTATGTTAACTAACTGGATTTTTTTTTAAGAGAACTAGAATTTAAATAGAAACCCAAAAGGTGCATCTAGGTAAGGGTATATAAGTGTTCATTGCACTGTTTTTTCAAATATTCTACAGATTTGATATTTTGCAAAAAAAAATAAATGGTGAAACTAAAAGCTTTATTTGTGCAATTTATTCCATCAATTTGTTTGACTGCATTAATGATTGAATGTAATAATGATGTAGAGTATGTGTGAAAAACTCTTCTTAATTAGTAAAAAATTTGTCTTTGCTACAAAAGTGGTCTAGTCTTCCAATAATTTTCTTATTCCTGTTTTCTCTTTTTCTTTTTTTTCCCTCCTTCCCCCCTTCTCTCCTTCTTTCCTTCTCCCTTTCCTTCCTTCCTTCCTTCCTTCCTTCCTTCCTTCCTTCCATTCTTCTTTCCTTCTTTCTCTTTCTTTCATTTTCTTTCATTTCTTTTTTTTTCTTAATTTAGGGAGAAATGTAGGCACATCCTCCTTGCTTAGACAAACATATTTCCAGGCTACGTATAACCTTTTCTGTGGTGACTGCAGAAAGTTTCTTCCTACCTTATTAGTCAAACTTGGCTAATGCAAGGCAATCTTAAAACTTTGACATTTAGACTTGGCAAATGCAGAATTCTCTTAAATATATACTTAGAAATACTAGATGGAAACTTTATGGTTTCCCAGGTTATTCAAGAAGCAGACCATTTATCACTTAGGTTTAATTTTTAAAAAGCCACAGTAAGCTATTGAAACAGTTCCACTTCAGTAAGCACACATTTTAATTAGAAAATGTCTGTGCTTCATTTTAGTGTAATTTTCCTATGTTTCTGGTTTAAATCACATTCTAAGGCAATAATTACTATCACTTACTGAATATCTATTATGTGTCAAACACTTTTAGAAACTTTATATATTATTTCTAATCCAAAAATTTACTATGTAGGTATTATTCTAATATTTAAAAACTGAGGAAACAGGCTCAGATGTTAAGTGTCCTACACTTGCTTAGTGTTTAAGTTGGGCTTCACACCTTGTCTTTCTTGCTCCAAAGCCCTTTCCCTGTCTACTATCACAGACTGTCTCCTTGATGGAATATGTCACTTCATATAATCTAATATGCAATGTCGCCAAGAGTAAAAATCATGTGTTCATGTACGTATACAGATATTCATTACCTAATATCTGGTGACCTCAGGTAAATAAAAAAGTGAATCTATATATTTTTTTCATTTAAAACTTCTGCTCCTGCTTTATTCAAAGTAAGTAACTAGAGAATAATTAAAAGACAAATAAGACATTCCCTCTTTCTTCCAGATAAAGAACTTAGTTTAAAAAAAATACAAGGACACCCATAGCAGAAATGGCCCCCTGACCAACACAATTAATTTTTCTCTCTCTGTTATATAGTATTGTCACTGGAAAATGCTGTCTAGGGGTGCCTGGGTGGCTCAGTAGGTTAAGCACCTGACTTGATTTCAGCTCAGGTCATGATCTTACAGTTTATGACATGGAGTCTGTCATCTGGCTTAGCACTGACAGTATGAAGCCTGGTTGAGATTCATTCTCTCTCTCTCTCTCTCTCTCTCTCTCTCTCTCTCTCTCCCCCCCCCACTCTGTCTGTCTCTCTCAAAATAAATAAATAAACACTTAAAAAAATAAATAAAATAAAAACTAAGAGAGAGAGAGACTGTGAAGAAAATGAGCCTTAATATCTAATTGTAAGAGTTCAGAGCTGAAAAACAGATCTAATATGCAGCTTCAAAAAACTTCTTATGTAAAAGTCAGATGCTGGTTAAAATAAAGAGAACTTAAGCCTGGGATGGGAACATTTGAGTGAGCCTGAGAATATTGAGCATGCATGTCCTGTGAAAATTCTAAGCCAGCAGTGGTGTCTTCCTCCCAGTTGCCAGAAAACTGCCTCTTTCTTGCCTGGACCTCAGGTAGTGACTTTCCCTGAAAGCAAGTACTTGTTAGATGATGCTTGTACCTCACAACCCTTAAAGCCTCCAGGCTGATAACCAGGATTAGGTCTCAGCAGAGTCTGAGTAGGAAAGTATAGTCCCTACTCCAGGAGAAATAGCCTATATACAAACATGTTTAAAGACCTGTTTAATATATGCCAGCAAGGACCAGGGGAAAACATGTACAAAGGACATTGAGGAGGCTGAGTTGAGGGGGGTGGGTAAAGAAGATTTTATTGATTTGGGGTTACTTGCCTGTGATTCAGACTTTAATGTTTGGGCAATACTTGGACTTAGTCACAATACTGTATTGGGATGCTTCCTTGAAGTTTGGACACATGCTAGCCACACTGTTCTCACACCCAATTCCCTGTACTACCTAATAAATTAGGGGCACATGAACTTTTTTTTTTTTTAATTTTGCTTCAGGTTTGCTTTCTGGGATAACTCGTCTAAGACAAGTTGTTTGATGCTTTGTTATAGCTTTGTGTTACATTATGGATTTATGTTTTGCACTCAGATTATGTATATGAATTATAATCCATGTAGCATAATATAAACTATATATTTTTTATATTTAATATATTATAAGATATTTATTTATTTTTCTATACTTTCACTCTGCTGTGTATGGTACAAATATTTGTATTCCATTTTTTATCTTTAACTTTTTTTGTGGTGATATTTACTGTATGTACATTTTTAGTTTATTATATAAATGAATCACACCAATTTTTCTTGAACAGATTCTGAGATGTTATATTACTTAAGAAGTCTTTTCCATCCTAGGGAGAGGGAAAGGAGGGAAAGGAAGATTAAAACTCTATTCACTTGTTCTTTTTCCTATCCACTTGATGGCTGCTGGTTTCCATATAATGTAGCTCTAGACACTGTTTTTCTCATTTGTCTTATTGATGATCACATCAACTGATTTACTATTACTATTATTAGTACAAACTTAAAACTCTTAATTCTCAGGGGAAAAATCTTTGTATATAGTGGAGGATAATTATGTTAATACTGTACGGGGTTGAAATTGTTCCTGTATTTTTAAGATTTGTGTATACATAAGTATGATTGTTCAGTGGGGGCATGGTTAGGGAGATCTGCTTTAAAGGGTATGTGTGTGTGTGTGTGTGTGTGTGTGTGTGTGTGTGAATGAGTGCATTGTATATGTTTATTGAAATAGTTATTCAATGATGTTTAAGAAACAAGATCAGGAGGCTCTAGAGCCAGACTTCCTGGGATCAAAGTTTGAGTACATTACCACTGTTTATATGATTTTACAAAAGTAATTTAAATTTTCTCTCTCCACTTACCATCTGTAAAATAAAGAGGAAAGTAAGAGTACCTCTGGGGCGCCTGTGTGGCTCAGTTGGTTCAGTGTCTGGCTCTCAGTTTTGACTCAGGTCATGATCTGATGGTTCGTGAGTTCTAGCCCCACGTGGGCTCTGTGCTGACAGTGTGGAGCCTGCTTGAGATTCTCTCTCTCTGCCCCTCCCCCACTCTCTTGCTTTCTTTCAAAATAAATAAATAAACTTAAAAAAAGTAATAGTACCTCAAAATATTATCATTAGCATTTTTTACTTAATTTATTAGAAGTGCTTAGTGTATCACATATAGTAAGCTCTCAATAAATGTTATTTCTCCTCCTCTTTCTTCCTACTATTACCATTACTATTATTTTCATTATTATTATTATGTGGGGCTTACATGTTCTAGTTGCTCACAGGTTCCACTGTAATATGACTAGTCTGATTCTGATATTTATGTACCTTCCTGGTCTTGATTAGGCATTTGTGTTGGAAGCCCCAGTCTCTTTTTTTCTACCATATTTTTGTAGTTATTTATATGTGTTACTAGCTTCATAAATTGAGCTGTGTAATTTTCAAATTATATATTTCCCCAAATACACTGAAATACTAGTCCTGGAAGCTTTGGGGATTATATGGGTAATGATTTCATAACTTTATTAGTTCTTTGTTCCTATGTGAAGCAATTTGGTTATTTATATATTTCCTGAAAATCAGCATTTTCATATGTATTAGCATAAAGTAGTAACAATTATGTTCCTTTGTTTAAAAAGCTAATGCAAATATATTATGAATTCTGAAACAGGTTGGATTTTCTGGGTGATAGATGTTAGTGTGCAAAATGTTTATTAGGCAGTGGGGTTTTGAGGATCAATAGCTGTGGAATGAAAGGGGAGAAGGCAGACCTGGGCAGGAGATGCCAAGCTATTATACTGGCCTGAGAGCCTCAGCTGACCTAAAGTGATCCCGAGATGAAATGGTCCTTCAGGTTAGTCTACACTGGATAGGGGATTTATACTTTTGCCTTGATCGGTCATTGGATTCGGAGGAAGGGCATGACCTTGGGGAGTCTGAAGGAATTAACAGCTAAAGACTGTCCACTTACAGTACTTTCAATAGCTAGGCAGAGTCCTTCCTTGAAGGGGGATATGGATGGTGCATCTCCAAACCATCACAGATCCTAGTTATAATCATTCTTTTCCCTTTCCTGTTACTTTTAAGCAAAATACCAAGATGCTTTCAGAGTGTCTATACCATTTTAAAAATTGCTCTTATTTGTGCTTTGCTTTTTATTTACAAATTTGTGTAATCTTTTTTCTCATTCTTCTTTTCAGGTATTCTTGCTTTCCTTGGAGTTTATGCTTTAGTGATTTTTCTGACTGAGTTGAGTATCTAGTTAGCTCATTTAATTCTATTTCTTTGCATCTGAGTATAGCTTTCCTTGCAACACAGATTTTGATATGGTAATATTTTCCTGTTAATAGATATTGGAATAAGCAGTTATGTATTGTTTTCCTTTAGTTTTTAAGAGTGAGTTTTAATCTCTAGAGCCTTCTTAATTTTTCTGTTAGCTACTTAGGTTTGTTTCTTTGTTTTGTTTTGTTTTGTTTTGTTTTGTTTTTACCTAAGGTGTAAGAAGACTATATAATGTCACTGTTATAATTTTTAAAAGTTTTTTCAGTGGCATATTGTGTGATAAATTTTTATGTGTTCTATGAATACTTGAAAAGTTCTTAGTTTCTTTTTGATTTTGGGGGAGAGGATAGGATAGGAAGTGTGAGGACTATCCATTTTTTAACCATATTAATAAAAATCTTCTATTAGTTTATTATTATTACTGGCTTAAGACAGATAATGAATTTAAAAAAGTATCTACTGCAAAAGTTAATTTTCCTTCTATATTTTATAAGTGTTTACAACACGAAGATTCAAGACTTTTATAGCTTTATATATATCTAATTTTTATTAATATTAAACATTTTTCTATTTAGTGCTTTAGGTTTGATTTCTATTAAATCAGATGTTAATCTCTTTAGTCCTGATTTTCTTGCTTGAATTTGCTTAAATAGGTATCATGTAGTTAGATATGGATAAAGACAGAAGTATCTGTATCCTTATCATAGATAAGGAAGAAATTAACTGTAGTGCTCTTACTATCTCATTTAGCGGAATCCAAAAAAAAAGCATTAAATAGTTTAAGTAGGGTTATTTCATAAAAATAACTGCTAATAAATTAACTCTTACTAGACATATCCTGGTCTGAAAAGTTTTGAAATAGAATAAGTTTGATTTTTAAACAGTTTTTTAGTTTCATTTTTCTATATGTGCTTACATTTAATTTCCAAACACATTTTCAGGTGAGTGTCTCTAAATTTAAAGCAACAGGCTTAATTGTTAACCTGAAAAAAATAAGATAAATGCAACACAGGGTCCAAAAGACTTGGCATCTCAGGGAAGAGTCAACTTTAGTTCAAATACCTTTAGGTAGGGTGGCCTTAATAATGACAATTCAGAATTCAAGTAGGTTGATGGCTAAACCTATTACTTCTTATTGGCTGTAGCTCAGTCTCAGTGTTGATTTCCTTAGGCAGATAGTCTGCCCCTTATTTAGTGGTTTTAGAATGCTTATCTTAATTTCTTGGGTCAGCAGTAAAACTGCTTGACTGCCTTGAATTGAATCTCATAGCAATTTTGAGTTGACTTGGTGTGCCTACTTGCTGCCAAGTTGAATGGGTGACAGAAAGCAAATATCCAACCTTGAGTGGCTCTCATTGCTTATGCCCTTGATCTGCTTTTCAGTGATTATATTGTCATTCTTTTCAGCTCTACATTCAGGTACTCTACTTAGGGAGCTCTTTTCCACTTTATGGCAGATAAGTGGGTATTGGTTTTATGCCTATGAAAAAAGATAACAAAATTAAAAATTTCCAAAATGAATCAGAGGAGACCTTTCCAGCATTATTTCTAGGACCTTAAAATCTATGACCTTAGGGCCATAAATAGACATGAAATGGGCCTGAATACAATTGAATGTTATTTATTTTTTTTAAACATTTATTTATTTTTGACACAGAGAGAGAGAGACAAGAGTGTGAGTGGGGGGGGGGCAGAGAGAGAGGGAGACACAGAATCTGAAGCAGGCTCCAGGCTCTGAGCTGTCAGCACAGAGTCTGACAAAGGGCTCGAACCCACAAACCCCAAGATCATGACCTGAGCTGAAGTCGGATGCTTAACCAGTTGAGCCACCCAGGCGACCCTGAATGTTATTTAAATATATCTGAAAATGTTGGATCTGACAGGTGGAAGGAATTTGACAAGAACCAAGCAATAAGTAACAAATCCAGCCAAGCAATGAAGACTTTGAGATGGGGCTTGAGAGTTGAAGATTAAAATTAGGTAAAATTATTACTTTAGGGGTGCCTGGGCGGCCCAGTCAGTTAAGTGTCTGACTCTTGATTTCAGCTCAGGTCATGATTTCATGGTTCATGGGTTTGAGCCCCAGTTCGTCTCTGCACTGACAGTGCAGAGCCTGCTTGGGATTCTCTGTCTCCCTCTCTCTCTGCCCCTCCCCTACTTGCTCACGCTCCCTCTCTCTCTCTCAAAATATAAATAAAATAATCAGTAAAAAGGAAAACAAAAAGAACATTCTTTAAAAAAAAAGAAACGATTAAATTATAACTTAAATCTAGGGGATGTGAGCTGTGAGATCAGTCTTTCTCTCAGTGAAGTATGAAGTTCTTGTAATACTAGCTATAAAAAGGCCAGGGGAATTCATCAATAAGAATTAAATTCCCAGGGCACCTGGGTGGCTCAGTTGGTTGGGCGACTGATTTCAGCGGCTTCAGCTTGGGTCATGATCTCACAGTTTGTGAGTTCGAGCCCTGAGTCGGGCTCTGTGCAGATAGCTCAGAGCCTGAAGCCTGCTTCAGATTCTGTGTTTCCCTCTCTCTCTGCTCTTCCCTCACTCATGCTCTGTCTCTCTCTCCTTCAAAAATAAATAAACATTAAAAAAAAAAAAAGAACTAAGTCCCATTTTCTCACCAAATTTTCTTGGCCAAAATTTCATTTTACCAAGCTAGGACTATAATCCTAAATCTCTTAGAAAATAATAATTGACTCTTTGATGTATAAATACCTGTAACAACTGAAAATTAAAAACAAGTATATAGGGGATGAAGTAATTAAAATCTTTAGGATTTCTATTTTCATGTGTTTGTAATGCTTTAGAGAACTTGGCAGTTAGAATATCTGATTGGCCAAATGGGTCTATTTTAAATATATGTAATGAAGTATTTGATTTTAGATGTGTGATTATGGATTTAGCATTATAAAAGAATTTGACAAAGTTTCAAAAAGTATTGTAATATTTGAGAAAGCTTAATGTCAACCATACTTTTAAATTTATTTTATTATATTTTGATCTTTAATAACAAGATTGTATTTATTTGTTAAATAATTTGAATAGCTAATAGAATACTTTGGATTTATAAATATGGTTGCACTTGTTTATGGTAGTTTCAGTAACTAGTTTTATAAATAGCTTACTTAGAAGTTTCCATTGGATTAATCAAATGTTTTCTTGAAAGTGATATTTAAAACTTTTCAGATTAGGGGCGCCTGGCTGGCTCAGTCAGTTGAGCCTCCGACTTTGACTCAGGTCATGGTCTTGTGGTTCATGGGCTTGAACCCCACATCGGGCTCTGTGCTGACAGCTCAGAGCCCGAAAACTGCTTCAGATTCTGTGTCTCCCTGTCTCTCTGCCTCTCCCTCACTTGCACTCTGTCTCTCTCAAAAAAAAAAACCAAAACCAAAACCAAAAAAAAACTTAAGAAAAAAAATTGTCAGATTGATAAGGTTTTTAAATTAGCCTTTGCATTAGTTTTCTATTGCTAGTGTAACAAATTACTGAACACTGATGGCTTAAAAGAATACTAACTTATTATCTTTCTGTTCTCAAAGTCAGAAATCCAAAATGCATTGGAGGATAAAAGCATGGTGTCAGCAAAGTGGTGTTCTTTCTGGAACCTCTAAGGATAATCCGTTTCCCTGAGTTTCTAGCTTCTAGAGACCACCTGCATTCCTTGCCCTATGGCTCTATCTTCAAACCAGCAACTGCATCTTCAAACTTCCCTCTTTGACTACAATCCTTGTTTCTGTCCTCATATCTCCTTCTCTGACTCCTGCCTCCCTCTTATAAGGATCCTATGATTACATTGGGCCCACCAGATAATACAGGATTCTCTTTTCATTTGAAGATTCTCTATTTAATCACATCTGCAAAGTTCCATTTGCTATGTAACATAATAGTCATAGTTTTTGGAGATTAAGATGTGGATATCTTTTGATGGGGAGGGGTGGTTATTTAACCTATTACAGCCTTAAATACCTGAAGGAAGAAAGTTATGAATTTATAACTTCAATGAACTTTATATTAATATTAATAATTCAGTTAACTGCAAATTTTCTTTCCATGAACAAAGACATTGTCAAGACTACCAGAAAAACGTTCCCTGATAGTGGTCCTTAGTTCACGAATTTGTCTTTTGTTTGGCTGATTATCTGTGATTATTTTCTTTGCTGGTGCTAGTTGATTTATTAATAATTATTGTTGATATTCACTGACCTTGACAAAAAAAAGTACACCTTGTAGTAGGATTTCAAGGCCCTGTCAGCACTGAATTTAATTTTATCCATATTTTTATTTTTAACCTTTTAGCATTGGTTTTCAGTGAATCTTGTAGTGATCATTTAATTGTATTTAGTTACCTTATTTTTAAAAAGTGAGCGGGGTGTAAGACAAAATTTTTAAAAACCTCAATATATGAGTTTTTTTTAAATAGAGAGTTTAATCCTTTGTATATGTTAAAATTAGAAGAGTGTTAAGTAGAAGACTTAAGGCTTACTTCTACAACCTTATTTGATGTATTCTGATTTTTTGCTTTTTAATGTTCTTAGTGTTCTCGAATTTCACTATCTATAACTGCTTTTGCCATATGACAGCCAATAAGTCAAATCTATTCCTTTTTAAAATTAATTAGAGAAGGTTGATGGGGTCAGGTTTAGGTTATGCTTTAAGAATTTAGAAATTTTACATTAAAAATTCGGAGTTTCATCTCCTTTTCATAAATAGTGAGATCTGGCAATACCTGGCATGAAGCTGAGTAATTTCTACTGCTTAGGAGGGACAAGGGCACGGCTCAATTCAAGATAAGCTGTGCTCTTCCCCAAGTAGCCTATGGTGGCTTGATTTAACCAATTTTGCAATTGACTTAGTCCCTGTAGATACTTGAAGATAGGACTCATGTTTTATTTACTTTTCTCTTTAATAGTTATTTGAAAGTTATGCAGTCTGTTTTAATTTAACTAGGATTTATCTTCAAGTTTATCAAATGCCTACTTGAACACATATTTCTCTAATTATCAAAATACAGTAAATTAAGTCTTCCTCAGGTGCAATATGGAATTTTAAATTCCTGTGTCTTACCTTCCCTACAAGGTGCTTCAGTCTGTGCTATATTAAAATGAGAACCTTGAGGCAGTTATGTCAATGGCCTTCTCATTGGTCTCTGACACTTTATAGTCCATTATCTTCAGCAGTGAAAAGTGATCCTTTTCTTTATTGAGATATAACTGACATATAATGTTGTGTAATTTTAAGGTGCACACATGATGATTTGATATGCTTATATATTGGCAAATGATTACCACAAGAGGGTCAGTTAACATCTCCATTACCTCACATAATTACCATTTCTTTTAGGTGATGAGAACATTTTAGATCTACTCTCTTAGCTACTTTCAAGTATATAATACAATCAGTATTGTTAACTGTTGTCACCATGCTGTACATTAGATCCCCAGAACTTACTCATCTTGTAACTGGAAGTTTGTATCCTTTGACCAACATCTCCCCAATTCCCATACCCCCTGGCAACCACCATTCTACTCTCTATCTTTTTCAAAGCTAAGTTAGATCATGTCACTCTCCTACGTATGTTTCTACATTGGTTTCCCAGCTGCCCTGGAATAAAATCCAAAGTCCAAAATGACCAAATTTCCCAGTGTTGTGTGGACCCTGAGTATTCCACTGCTACAGACTTCTTTTACAGTCTCTCTCACTGCACTTCTCTCACAGTGGCCTCCCTGCTGTTGTTGGAACACAGCAAACTCTCTCCTAACTCCAGGGCTCGGTACTTTTCAAAAACTCTTTCCTAAGATTTTTAAAGGCTTGTTCTTTCATTTAAGTCAGGTTCCTGCTCCTTAGAAAGATTTTCTTGAGAGATTCTAGGGGAAGATGGCGGCGTAGGAGGACGCGGGGCTCACAACGCGTCCTGCCGATCACTTAGATTCCACCTATACCTGCCTAAAGAACCCAGAAAACCGCCAGAGGATTAGCAGAACGGAGTCTCCGGAGTCAAGTGCAGACTAGAGGCCCACGGAAGAGGCACAGGGGAAGTGCACTGCAGGTCCTCACCACGCAAGGGACTCTCCAAAATGACCAAACGGAAGAATTCCCCTCAGAAGAATCTCCAGGAAATAACAACAGCTAATGAACTGATCAAAAAGGATTTAAATAATATAACAGAAAGTGAATTTAGAATAATAGTCATAAAATTAATCGCTGGGCTTGAAAACAGTATACAGGACAGCAGAGAATCTCTTGCCACAAAGATCGAGGGACTAAGGAACAGTCACGAGGAGTTGAAAAACGCTTTAAACGAAATGCAAAACAAAATGGAATCCACGATGGCTCGGCGTGAAGAGGCAGAGGAGAGAATAGGTGAACTAGAAGATAAAGTTATGGAGAAAGAGGAAGCTGAAAGAAAGAGAGATAAAAAAATCCAGGAGTATGAGGGGAAAATTAGAGAACTAAGTGATACACTAAAAAAAAATAATATACGCATAATTGGTATCCCAGAGGAGGAAGAGAGAGGGAAAGGTGCTGAAGGGGTACTTGAACAAATTATAGCTGAGAACTTCCCTGAACTGGGGAAGGAAAAAGGCATTGAAATCCAAGAGGCACAGAGAACTCCCTTCAGACGTAACTTGAATCGATCTTCTGCACGACATATCATAGTGAAACTGGCAAAATACAAGGACAAAGAGAAAATTCTGAAAGCAGCAAGGGATAAACGTGCCCTCACTTATAAAGGGAGACCTATAAGACTCGTGACTGATCTCTCCTTTGAAACTTGGCAGGCCAGAAAGGCTTGGCACGATATCTACAGTGTGCTAAACAGGAAAAATATGCAGCCGAGAATCCTTTATCCAGCAAGTCTGTCATTTAGAATAGAAGGAGAGATAAAGGTCTTCCCAAACAAACAAAAACTGAAGGAATTTGTCACCA
>NW_026058882.1:2793-13787 GCF_023721935.1 Panthera uncia | reverse complement strand
TTTGGCATGGAGTGTGTGTGTGTGTGTGTGTGTGTGTGTGTGTGTGTGTGTCTGCTTACGAGTCGCTCTTGAAAATAGAATAATTAATATGCATAGTCTAATTGATCGAAATCCTGGGATTCATGTTACAAGCAATGAGTTTGGGAACCAGTAAATACTCAAACTGGCACTTTCAACACCTGATGCTGTGTAGTAATGTTACCCTTGCTAGGAAGTTGGAACGTTAGATATTCAAATACTACTACACTTTGTTCACTGGCATTTCCCAATGTTTTAATATACACTATCGGCTACATTTCTTTTTAAAGTTAATATTTTTATTAATCATGTTGTATAAATCCCTACTATATAAAGAAAATGTAGAGCACTGTAAGTATATGTTAGGAGTAATTTATGTTTTTAGGAGTTTATGACCCTTGTAGGGAAATCTTGTTATCCTCAGATCTAAAAGATTAATGTGTACTGTGAAATTTTCCACAAGCAGCAACTCAAACAAATGGTGTGGTGGATAGAGATAGCAAGGTTGTCATTGCCAGACCCTGTGATACCCTTTTACACATACACCAGATAGCCTATGACTTAGATTTTGAGTAAATTCTGTTTGTCTTTGGTACATAAAACTGTTCCATTAAACCATTAATTTTAAGAGATGGAACTTGATGCATGAGTTGTGATATTTACTGTACTCTGATTGTTAAACTTGTGGAGTTATAGATGTTTTGTGTGTAGGCTGAATTATGGTAGAGTAGCAATTGTCAGGGGTTGAGTCAAAAACCCAATATGCCCTTTACATTAACCCCTGATGCTTAAGGTTTTTTTGTTTTTTTGTTTTTTTTGTTTTTTTTTGTTTTTTTTAAATAACATGGGAGGTTAAAATGAGTACTGGGGAGAACAGATAATGAATTGAAATTTTTAGGAGCAAAAAAATACTTGCATCATGGCCTAAAGTGGTTCGATAAATCTAGCAAATGCTAATTGTTGGAGTGTGTAACTCTGGCAGTGAAATGGAGAATTTTCTAACATGAAGTAAAGCTTTGGGGTTAAATACTTGGAAAATAAAGTTTGTCTCCCTACCATCTTAAATTTCTTTTAAGGTTGAGAGAATTTGTACATTAGAAATACATACTTTGGACAGTTCATACACCAGAACGGGGCACGTGTAGCTGTAAAATGTCACCTCCTAGTACTGTTCTAGTTCAGTATGTGGCCTGTGTCATCAAGAAAAAGGCAATATAATTAATCAGTGTAAAATTGAGGGTTTATTGTGCAGACAAAATTACCCTGTATCCACCACCTAACATCACCTATTTCCTATGTCTGTCTTTATTGTTAGCACAGGTTTTAGTGTTCTGTATGTATTTTGGGAATCCACACAGTGTGGTGATTAACTTTGGTTCAGTTTGCCTCCTTCATTGAATCTTCTCCTTATGCAAGAAATAAAACCCATCAATTTCAACTCTATTTATTTGGAATCACATCCCTTTTAATGCTGCTGGTGTATGCCCAAAAATTCTAAGTATGATTGAGTTTATCACAATAGCTATGTCCAACGGTTAAGAGAAATTTGACAGTTGTTATGGTGTATCCTATAGATGGCTGCTAACTTGGTCTAAACATGTACCTACATCTCTTTAAGAAATAAGTTGCCTTAAGCACCCATTTAAATATTTTTTTAATGTTAAATTTATTGTCAGATTGGTTTCCATACAACACCCAGTGCTCCTCCCAACAGGGGCCCTCCTCCATACACCTCACCCACCCTCCCGTCCCTCCCACTCCCCATCAACCCTCAGTTCTCAGTTTTTAAGAGTCTCTTATGGTTTGGCTCTCTCCCTCTCTCTCCTTATTTTTTCCCTTCCGCTCCCCCCCACGGTCTTCTGTTAAGTTTCTCAGGATCCACATAGGAGTGAAAACACACGGTATCTTTCTCTGTATGACTTACTTCACTTAGCATAACACTCTCCAGTTTGATCCATGTTGCTACAAAGGCTGTATTTCATTCTTTCTTGTTGCCAAGTAGTATTCCATTGTGTATATAAACCACAATTTCTTTATCCATTCATCTGTTGATGGACATTTAGGCTCTTTCCATAATTTGGCTATTGTTCATGTTCATAACATTACTCATAATAGCTAAAACATGGCAGCAAACCACTTGGTCATTGAATAGGGCAAGTGCATAGTTGGCTTTGTGGTGGAATTATTCAGCCTTAAAAAAGGAAGGAAATTCTGACACATGGTACAACATGGATTAACTGAGGGGACCTTGTGAAGTGAAATAAGCACAATAAAAAATAAAGCACAATTCTACTTAAGTGATGAACACTGAGTAGTCAGAATCCTCCAGACAAAAAGTAGAATGCTGACTGCCAGGGTTGAGGAGAAGGAATGGAAAAGTATTTAATGGGTATAGAGTTTCAGTTTTGCCAAATGACAAGAGTCATTGAGATGGATGATGGTGATGGTTGCACAATATGAATGTACTGAATAGTGAACTGTACAGTTAAAAATGGTTAAGATGATAAATTTTAGGTATATTTTACCACAATAAAAAGTTTAAAAATTATGATTATACCTAGGTGAGAAAATAATGCTTTCCTATCTAAAAATGAGCCTTTTAAATACAAAGGTGAACAAAAATTACTGAAATGAAGGCTTTTTGAACTGTTTATTGCTAATCATCAGTATGAAAACAGCACAAATCTGTAATTGGGTGATGAGACAATGTACAAGTTCTTTGCAGCTCCATAAAAACCCAGTTGAACACGTGTAGAATAGAAAACAGCTATCCTTGATGGCGGACCAAGTGCACGCTGCTCGTTTCAGTGATAATGTGAATGTTTGGAAACCACAGAAGTACTTGTCTCTTCTGAACTGGAGCCGTGTAGTGGGGGAGCTTCATTGGATTTGTTCAACTCAGATTTATCCTCGGAGGCAGCAGAGCGGCTTTCGCAGGTACAAAATGGTCTTTGTATTTAAATGCACTGCCTGGAACACACTCCCATCTGTTGTCTGTAGTTTACACAAAGCGTTGGTTCATTTCCGGGGGTTCAACACTTGTAATTCTAAAGGTTAAATTCACACCCGGCAAAGCCCAGTGGGATTAGAATCCCTATTTGAGAAGACGTGTCTCCTTTTGCACTGTGAACATGACTTGATATCGTTGCATTATCTGGCTGCAGAGCCATTACCCCGGCACTTCTTTTCTCTATAAACTTGTTCCTGTCTTCATCCTGATGCGATCGCACAAAGAGATGACCAAGTCCCAGGCCTGAGAATGAAGACATCTGGAGCTTATGATAAGAAAACTCCTTGAACCCAGGTCTTTATTTTTTTCCCGGATCCCTTAACACTTTTTAGACTGCTGAAAGTCTTCACTATTAAAAATGACTTCTTTGGGAACCTATCTATGAGCCTGCATCCTAGCTACAGATTGGGTAATTACACTTCCTAAATGTTCCCTGGGATAAATCCCATCTTAAATGGTCATTCCTATTGTCA
The DNA here is from genome assembly GCF_023721935.1 of Panthera uncia. Lineage (NCBI taxonomy): Eukaryota > Metazoa > Chordata > Mammalia > Carnivora > Felidae > Panthera > Panthera uncia. The sequence goes on along the minus strand of NW_026058882.1, from coordinate 10,286 downwards.
CACCATGCGTATAGATGTAGGGTTTGGAAAATAGGTTTCTTGTAGCTGAACCATTCCATTTAAGCTTTATTTTGATAAAGCCAGGTCTTTGACTTATCTGGAAGCTTGCCACTTGTATTTCGGTACAGTTAAGTATTAGTATACATGTTTAATTACATTTTTCATGTGCTTGTTACTTGAAGAAAAGTAAAAGCTTTCTATAGTTGGGGAAGCTTCTCACATGGAACTGATAGTGGTGGTCATCTGTTCGAGGGATATATTGCAAAAAAAAGTATTTTTGAACTTGAGGAAAAAGGCAAACTTTTCTTAAACGGATGGAAGCAAAATTAAGTTTACGAACTCAAAGTAATTAAGGAATGAAAATTTGGTAGTGTTATTAGGAGAAAACCTGTACATACCTAGATTTCAAAATAGTGAAGTAAAAATGCAAACCAGAACAGGCTGCATTTTCCCCGCTAGAGAAAATGTAATATTATGTGCCTTTGGTATCTGCTCTGTCACAGACTAAGAAGTAGAGGAAAAGGACTGTGGTAAAAATACTGCCTTGGACATAGGCTGTTAAGAGGTATTTTGTTTTAGGTAGGATTAACTATAAAATTCTGAATTATGTTGGAGCAGTTCTATGGAATCATAAAATTGGAGAGGTTATATTTATCTTAATCTTCTGGAAATATTTTAACAAGACCACTTCTTAAAAATTTGATGCTTACTCTTGCATGTTGTAAGGAAGCACAGAAGTTAGATAGAAGCCATAACTTCAAAAGGAGAAGAAACGGATTGGATTTATGATTATCTCCTTATGGTTGTAACTTTTATTCCCAGTGTCCTGAAATGTCATGCTTTTCTGCCTTGAAGTGATTCTCCTCTGTTGATGGCACCAGACCCTTTTGGCCACTTTGCTTCTACAAACATAGGCTCTTGGTAAGCTCATGGCAATTCACCTATATTCTTAGCAAATTACTTGCTCCACATTTCCGCCTTTAGATTTGGAAATTGCATTACTGACTACCTGCCATTTTCCATCCGTCTTGTGATACTACAACCAAGCAGTATCCTCCTATTTACCTCTTCAGTTTTCTATTGGTTTTGTTCTTATTTTTGCTATCATATTTGTAATGCCCAAGAAGTATTTTAGCTTTCTCAACGTAGCATTTTATACTCTTAGGCTCTTTGCCTGTTACCTAATATTTTCTTGGACCTCTCTACTTGTATTAGAAACAATTTTAAGGCATCCTTCTCATTTGCATGGCCTTTGCTACTGCAAGTATATTTAACTTATTTTGATGAGCGATTTGATCATTGTTTCAAGTTGAGACTCCTCAAATTTGTTTGACAGCCTACTTAAGTTTAAGACAAGAAGACCTACCTATTAATGAGTATCTCCATATATATATACACGGGTATCCTCAACGGGTCTGCTGTACTGTAGAGTGATGGGATGTAGCTATTTCTCCAGAAGGTCCCCAAATGTCTGTACGTTGAGGTCTTCTCTTGGTGGACATCCGCTGACCCAGAGGGAAACCTTTTGGTTTCCTGCTAGAGGATCAGGGGTATGGATAGAATTCTTGCTGCTAGAGTTGTGGCTACAACTGGGAGAGGAGACTGGTGGTTCGGCCTTTGAGTTATAATTTATATCCTTGTCCTGTTTTCAGTTCATTACTTGTATGTTCTTCAATAGTGTGGTCAGTTTCCTGCCCCTAGATGCTTTGTAGGTCAACATTACCAGAGAAGTAACCTCCTGTCTTGTCTTGATGGGTATGAAGTTGGAAAAGGGATCTGAGACTGAGGTGATCCTAATGCACACAAAGAAACCATCATCTTTCAACCTCATCCATTCATGTCCATAGTTTCAGTGTTGAAGTTTCCTCAAATTCCGGAGACTTCTTTGGTATAAATTAGTTTGATTCTTTGTGTCATTTTAGTTACTCCTGCTGCCTCCCAGTCAGAGAATCACTTGTTACTTTTCTGTTTTCCCCTGGTAATTCTATTAAACAATTGTTTTTGGCTCAGAGATTTTGTGGGTATCTTATTATATTTTCTATTTTCTATTATTTGGCTTCATGTCCTTTGTAGTATTTGGCATGTTTTTTTTTTTTTTTTTTTCTTTTACGACCGGTCTAATTGCATTTGAGGAAGGATGTTAAAAACATGTACGTTTAATCACGTTTTTATTTTTTAGTAGAAGTTGGTTTATTTATTTTTGACTGAGTGAGAAAGTGAGTGGGAGAATCCCAAGCAGGCTCCACCCTGTCAGTGCAGAGCCTGACTTGGGGCTCGAACTCATTAACTGTGAGATCAAGACTGGACCCAGAATGTAGAGTCTGTCACCTAATCAACTGAGCCACCCAGGTGCCCCCAATCAGATGTTTTTAAAATTAAAACTGAGTTCATAGTATTTTTATCCTTTCAGTGATACTCAGATGTTGATTTTTCTTATTTTGTAATTCCTTTGGAAGATTATGTAATGGGGAAATAACAACTTCTTTCTTACTTTCTCATGCTGCATCTCTGTACAAGGATACTCCATTTGGATGATTTTCTAAATGTTTGTTCATTCTCGTAATTTATTTTTTACTCTTTACATTAATTGGTTATTCTCTAAAATGTAGTGATACAGAAAATCTCAGATTATGAGTGATGTGAATACAATTCATCTTGAACTGTGATTTGGTTATGTCACATTTGCCATGTGTTGTGGGTTTGTGCGGTGTGAAAATTCACAAAAACATCATAGTAGCTTTCCATTATGCATTTCTTTGTCCTTTTTTCATGTGTGTTTTGGGGAGGCAAAATTATGTTCAGACACTGAATTTGTCTTTGCCGGCAGTTTATTTAACACAAGTTCACTGTGAGAATTTCACAAGCCAAACACCACACAGGATGATGTCTCTGAATAAGCCAATAAAGAAATAACATCCTCCAAATCAATGATAGATTAATTACACTATTATTGCAGGTGAGGGTGGGCATGGAAGGAATGGAGTCTAATTTTTTGGTGTACCTTTATACAAGTTGCTACTTGGAAGAGAGGGCTTAGCCACTTGAGAGCTGATGTCCAGCTACCAGCACAAAAGTAAAAGCCCTCTTTTTCCTGGAAGTGTTGCCGGGGGGGTGGTGGCAGTGGTGTTGATGGGTGAGATGATCATCTTCTGGGGCAAAACTTGGCTTTCACCACTGTAGCTGAAAGAACAACTTTAACCATGACGGGAGCTAACTGCCCCAAAGTATCAGGAGAGCTCCTTAGGTCAGCAGAGTCCCCACACCCAGACTAAACACCCTCAGATAGTCCTCACAGACTTGGTATTGATAGTGTAAATGTTCCCTTGATAGATGGTGCTTCTTTCTGTGTTTTTAAGTCCCCAGTGGGGCTTCTCAGCAGCTGAGCCTACTGAGTTCTTTGAAGATGACAGGGCACCTGGGTGCCTCACTCGGTTAAGTGTCCTACTTCAGCTCTGGTCATAATCTCACAGCTCGTGAGTTTGAGCTTCACATAGGCTCTGTGGTGACAGCTCAGAGCTTGGAGCCTGTTTGATATTCTATGTCTCCCTCTCTCTCTGGCCCTCCCCCTTTCAAAAATAAATACTAAAATAACTTGAATACTAAAAAAGGTGAGATGATGACATCTTGACACATCTTACTTCGTTCTTCATCCAAACAAATTTGTTCTTAATTTCATTTTCATAAAAAAAAAAAATGGAGAAGTGTTCTCAATTCCTCTACCCTTGGGGAACATCTTACATTCAGTACTCAAAAGAAAGGACCCTACCATCTGTTCCCTAGCCATAGGATTGCAGGAAGTCTACTTCCTGTCTCTGATTACTTTACTCTCCCTTAGTAAATCTCAGACATATGCAGGATTCTAACAGATCCGTCTTGCTTGTTACTTGTCATAACTTTTTCCAGTCTACTGCTCTCCAAGCTTCACTGTGAGCCATATTTTTGCTTCTTGTAACTGTATCTCGAGATTGCTGTATTTTTCCCCCCAAAATGCTTTGCTCTGAGCATGGAAATAGGCTCTCTTTGTTTACCTCCTGTTAAAGCTAACACCAGGCTGTATTGTTTGCTGCAGATTGGAGAACAACCGAAAGTAATAATGGCATGGGATAATTACATGTAGTGTGAGGGACCTGAGTTGTCCTGCTAAAGTCATTTGGCCATACCCCATCACCAAGGGCTCTCCTCTTAGCCTTCAGGGCAGTACCTGTGGCTCAGGCCTGTTCTCCCATTTCATATTTGGATGACTTCTTGTGTTTATGCAAACAAAAATAATAGTTTTCTCTGGCTTTAACCGGTGGAAACCGATGATTGAGTTCACAATTTCTTTTTACCAATGTACTTAATACCTCAGAAGTAGTCCATATTAGATTATTAGGCCAATAACTGGTGGCTTTCTTTTGTTGGTATATAGGTATTTAATTTGAACATGTGATTGACCAACAGGTATCAAGGCATTACCTCCCAGCACAAGGAAAGCATCTCTCCAAAGACAGATTTTGGTGTCTGTATTTCAGCATTAAATGAATAGTAATACATAGCAGAAAGCTCTTTAAATGACACTCTGTCCCTGATGTGTACCAATACACCTACCACTTGATGATCTTCATTCCCTTCTTATAAATAGCTTTCACATTGTTATAATAACTTGTCAGGTACTTTTCACAGTACTTGACCAATATTAAGTAATTTGTCACATAGGATGGAAATACTATTTTCTTCTTGATATGCAAGGAAATAATTGTGGCGCAGAGCGAATAAATCATTTGTCTAAGGTCTCATACCTGTTAGGTTACAGAGTCTGGATTCAAAGTCAGGCAGTGAAAGCCTGTGCTTCTAACTATGTTAGGCAGTGAGAATTACCCCTTCAAGTGTCCGTATAACTAGACTAAGAATCACATTGACCGAAAACAGATTAGCCAGAGAAAATAGAATTTAATAGCATAGATACAGGGAGTCTACACAAACATAGAAAATCCAAGGACTGGCAACATGAGGTTGTATATGTCATCCTGAGCTAAGGAGAAAGGGGGTAGGGGCCTGGGATTTCAGAGAAAAGGAATGTACCTCACAGTGTGATGAGAAGAGCAGATGTTTGGTAATTAGGTGTTTGCCCTGCCAGACAGATGGGCCCCTCAGATAAAATTTATCTCCGCTAATCACCCTTCTTCTGGGAAAGATCCCCAACTTAGATGGTTTAATGTGGTTAAGGGAGGGGCAGAAGTTTCTCTTGGGCCCCTAGGGTCTCGATTACCTTCAGCTCAGAATAATCTTGATGCCAAAGTTGCCATCTTGGGGCTGCCTGCCCTGGGCCCCTACAACTGCTTAGGTATGTTTTTCTCTCCCTGTCTTAGTAGATCTTAGGTGAGTATGTTTCAGCTGACTTACTGATGGACAAGAAATCCAATCCAAAGATGTGGGTCAAAGACAGGATATTTAAGACCTCATGGACCAAGTGTCTGAAGATTGCTAGGGGTCATCAGTAGATAGAAGGAACTTCCCCAAGACAAAGACCAAAGGTTTCTATAGTGTGGGCTACTGCACTATGTCCCCTGGTGTGTGTTCTCTTCCTACTTTCTGTGTCCTGATACATGTGATGGCTAATTACTGTGGTGGGAAGAAGTGGAAATTGGAATGGAATTTTGAAATGCTCTAGGGAGAAGGATTTTTTCATTGTAGTTTACTTAATGGTTTTGAACTTTGCATGTTTTAGGAAATTATTTCAACTAGGTTGTACCTTTTATTTGTGGCTGATTGATATGAAGTCTACAAAATAACCAAAGTTCTTACAAGCTAAATCTGTCTTACTTGAAAATTTTCTGGGGATCCCTAAATGACACCGTTAAAACATTAAAACGGTTCTGGTACTAGTAGTCTGTATAAAAAATGTAAGCCTCTTAAAATCAAATTTCAGAATGTATGGATGAACATTGGATAACTGTTCAGAACCAGAGAAAGGTTAAGGTAAAATTTAGAAAAGGGGCAGAATAAAACTGGGGGTGAGGTCCTTGCATGTTCAGGCCACCCTGTTAAAGAATAACTATTAAACTTATGCTTGTATGTTGATCTTGGTAAATAAGTTACAAACATGGAGCCCTCATCCAGGTCTTCTTTTAAAAGGTTGTTTCATAAATTATTCAGTGTATTTGCCCAAATAAATGTAGCTTAAAATTAGAGTTAATGATTTCAAGCATTTCATGTGTAACTATCATACATTTTGTTGAACTAAAATGTATACTGTTAAATCAGACGTGATGGGTGTCTAATGTCACTCTCACTGGTTAATTCCACTCTACTGTCATTGTCCAGTAATATTGGGAGCTAACAAAACTAAAGAGTAGACTCTCGTTAGCCGTGTTTGAGCTGTTCTGTAGATAATAACATCAAATAATGAGTATTCGTATTTTTCTAAAACCATATATAGGCTGGATCGCTTTTGTCATGTTGCACTAAAATGTAAATACAACATAGTGACTACTTCAGTTGCATTACTCAAAACCAAAGGGTCAACATCCAACACGTTAGTTTCTGTCTATATTACTTACTTTCTGCATTCACTTGATGAGGTTTTCTATTTTTCGGTTTTACTTTTTTAAAAAAAATTAACACTGAATAAATTATAAAGACATTACTGGCTTTATTAACCGATTCATGAATCGAGCAGCAGATAAAAGGAGCTTTGAAGAGCTTTATAAAATAAAAAGCTTTTTTTTAGGCAGAAGGAGGAAGGAAAAGGAAGTTTCTAGTAAAAAGCAGATTGCTTCAGTCAAGGTCAGCTTCCTGTGGGGGATGGAAGGCGTCTGTTTTGTAGACTTACCTCACTAGTGCTGAACAAGTAATTCCAGATTGACAGTTTCTGGGTTACATTCCTGGGAGAGACTGAAACTGCAATTAGATGTATTCACAACCTGGTTAAGTATTAAATCTTGGTTAGCTCCTAGGAGCTTAGCACAAGTGACTCCATTTTGGGCCTCTTGTCTCTTTTCTATCACTCTATTTAAAATACATTTTTCTGGGAATTTTGTGGCTTTACCCTTTATTTTAGGTCATAATTAAAATACTTGACTAGTTGGCCTTCTTATTATGTCCGTCCTTTAAGGAACTTGTAGATCAGGCATGGACCTGGAGCTCCAGTGTATTTCTCTAACATTGGAAATTTATGCAAAATAGAACCCAAAGAGTCTCATAAGTAATTTTCTCTAGCAATGAGATAAATGAAGGGCTGATAGAGGACATTGTGTTACTTCCCTGATATCGAGTAAAGCTAAAGTCTATTTTAATGCAATAAAATGAGTTTGTAAAACCACAGTATTTGATCTTAGAAGCAACTACTCTATCATCTTGATGCTTCTTCTGTCTTTATTTGCAGCTTCTAGCATTATTCTTCCGACTTAAAGAGCTATTTAAATCTCAATTTCTCTCTGTCTCTCTCTGTCTCTCTCTCTCTCTCTGTCTCTCTCTCTCTCTCTGTCTCTCTCTCTCTGTCTCTCTCTCTCTCT
>NW_026058881.1:0-13789 GCF_023721935.1 Panthera uncia | reverse complement strand
AACCTTCAACCATTCTCCACTAATTGTTTTCTTGTAGATTTGTAAGTCTTTTGTATAAATTTGTATATAACATTTTTGAAACTTTTAGTTAATGTGACTACCTAAACCAGACCATTTTCAAGAATGGAAAGGTGCACTTTTAATTACATCTAAGTAATGGAAGAAAACCAGAATTATCTTGGACAAACTAGTTTGTATTGTTACCCTAGTGGTAAGCACTGACATCTGTAGCTGCTTTTTTAACTTTGTTTATAGCATATTCACTGAACTGATGATTTTAATTTATATGCAATTAAAATTATGAGTTTTTAAGCCAGTCTCACACACACACACACACACACACACACACACAAATTCTATGTGGGGTACCAAGAATAATCAAATTTAAAAGACAGAAAGTAGAATGGTGGTCCCTAGGGACTGGAAGGACAAGGAATGGGGAGTTATTATTTAACTGTTATTCTTAACTGAATAGTTTCAGTTTTTCACGATAAGAGAATTTTGGAGATGGATGGTGGTGATGGTGAGTCACAGCAATGTGGATGTGTTGATTGCCACAGAACTGTGCACTAAAAATGGTTAAAATGGTAATTTTTATTTTATGTATATTTTACTATAGAAAATATGAGAGGCGCCTGGATGGCTCAGTTGGTTGGGTGTCTGACTTCAGCTCAGGTCATGATCTTACAGTCTGTGAGTTTGAGCCGTGCCTTGGGCTCTGTGCTGACAGCTCAGAGCCTGGAGCTTGCTTTGGAATCTGTGTCCCCCTTTCTCTCTGCCCCTCCCCCAATCGTACTCTGTTTCTCTCTCAAAAGTAAATAATAAACATTTAAAAAAAGTTTAAGAATTGTTATCATTACAACTAAAAAGGGGAGAGGGAAACAAATAAAGCTGTTCTTCATAGAAGAATGTCAACTAATAAATACCAAAGGAAGGCTAGAAATAGAAAAATCACTATTTGCACACATCATTGTGGTAATCAATTCAAGCAAAGGTTATCAATGAATACTAAAATCATTCATTTTCATGAATGATGTTTGGATGGAAGATATTTGGTACAGAATACTTAAACTGGATCGAAGTCTTACTCCAGATATTGCTTGTTAATTATAAAAGAAAAATGATCCTTTACAATGGAGACACTTGATAGACATGATGAAGTGATCAAACATAATATCACCAATAATAAGAAAATAATTTATACCTCCTGATATGACACAGGAAAGTATAGAGTATCAATTATGAAATATTTTTACCAAAGCTTTTTAATATGTATATAATTAAGAAAACAACAAACAATTCTAGATTGTAAAATGATCTTTAAACAACTTGGGTAGACTAAAAAAAAAGTCAGTGTTATGAATTTTAAAAAAGGAGGAGAAAGGAGAAGGAAGAGAAAGATGAAGAGAAAGAAGAAAGAAGAAAAAAGAAAAGAAAAAGAGTAGACAGACAAGGAAACTAAAGAAATATGATAACTTGTCATGATTGGATCCCAGATTAATGTTTAAATGACACCTTAAAGACATTTTTGGGACAATGGACAAATTTGAATGTGAAGTATGTATTAGGTAATATATCTGAATCAATGCTAATATCTTGGATGTGATAATGGTGTTATTAATATATAGAAAAGTATTCTTATTCTTAACAGATACATGGTAAAATGTTTGTGAAGAATGGTGTCTGTATCTTACTTTTAAATGAATCAAAAAAGGTGAGGCATCTGTTTCTATGCTAAGTAACATTTCATTGTGTATATATACCACATCTTTATCCATAAAAAAGAATGAAATCTTGCCATTTGTCATGACATGGATGGAGCTAGAGAGTATTATGCCAAGTGAAATAAGCCAGTCAGAGAAAGACAAATACCATATGATTTCACTCATATGTGGAATTTAAGAAACAAAACAAATGAGCAAAGGGGAAAAAGAGAGAGAGAGAGAGAGAGAGAGAGAGAGAGAGAGAGAGAGAGGGGCAAACCAAGAAACATACTCTTAATTATAGAAAACAAACTGATGATTACCAGAGAGGAGGGTATGGGGAGCTGTGTTAAATAGATGATGGGGGTAAAAGAGTGCATTTGTCATGATGAACCCGGGTGTTTATGGAAGTGTTGAATCACTATATTGTACACCTGAAACTATATTACACTGTATGTTAACTAACTGGATTTTTTTTTAAGAGAACTAGAATTTAAATAGAAACCCAAAAGGTGCATCTAGGTAAGGGTATATAAGTGTTCATTGCACTGTTTTTTCAAATATTCTACAGATTTGATATTTTGCAAAAAAAAATAAATGGTGAAACTAAAAGCTTTATTTGTGCAATTTATTCCATCAATTTGTTTGACTGCATTAATGATTGAATGTAATAATGATGTAGAGTATGTGTGAAAAACTCTTCTTAATTAGTAAAAAATTTGTCTTTGCTACAAAAGTGGTCTAGTCTTCCAATAATTTTCTTATTCCTGTTTTCTCTTTTTCTTTTTTTTCCCTCCTTCCCCCCTTCTCTCCTTCTTTCCTTCTCCCTTTCCTTCCTTCCTTCCTTCCTTCCTTCCTTCCTTCCTTCCATTCTTCTTTCCTTCTTTCTCTTTCTTTCATTTTCTTTCATTTCTTTTTTTTTCTTAATTTAGGGAGAAATGTAGGCACATCCTCTTTGCTTAGACAAACATATTTCCAGGCTACGTATAACCTTTTCTGTGGTGACTGCAGAAAGTTTCTTCCTACCTTATTAGTCAAACTTGGCTAATGCAAGGCAATCTTAAAACTTTGACATTTAGACTTGGCAAATGCAGAATTCTCTTAAATATATACTTAGAAATACTAGATGGAAACTTTATGGTTTCCCAGGTTATTCAAGAAGCAGACCATTTATCACTTAGGTTTAATTTTTAAAAAGCCACAGTAAGCTATTGAAACAGTTCCACTTCAGTAAGCACACATTTTAATTAGAAAATGTCTGTGCTTCATTTTAGTGTAATTTTCCTATGTTTCTGGTTTAAATCACATTCTAAGGCAATAATTACTATCACTTACTGAATATCTATTATGTGTCAAACACTTTTAGAAACTTTATATATTATTTCTAATCCAAAAATTTACTATGTAGGTATTATTCTAATATTTAAAAACTGAGGAAACAGGCTCAGATGTTAAGTGTCCTACACTTGCTTAGTGTTTAAGTTGGGCTTCACACCTTGTCTTTCTTGCTCCAAAGCCCTTTCCCTGTCTACTATCACAGACTGTCTCCTTGATGGAATATGTCACTTCATATAATCTAATATGCAATGTCGCCAAGAGTAAAAATCATGTGTTCATGTACGTATACAGATATTCATTACCTAATATCTGGTGACCTCAGGTAAATAAAAAAGTGAATCTATATATTTTTTTCATTTAAAACTTCTGCTCCTGCTTTATTCAAAGTAAGTAACTAGAGAATAATTAAAAGACAAATAAGACATTCCCTCTTTCTTCCAGATAAAGAACTTAGTTTAAAAAAAATACAAGGACACCCATAGCAGAAATGGCCCCCTGACCAACACAATTAATTTTTCTCTCTCTGTTATATAGTATTGTCACTGGAAAATGCTGTCTAGGGGTGCCTGGGTGGCTCAGTAGGTTAAGCACCTGACTTGATTTCAGCTCAGGTCATGATCTTACAGTTTATGACATGGAGTCTGTCATCTGGCTTAGCACTGACAGTATGAAGCCTGGTTGAGATTCATTCTCTCTCTCTCTCTCTCTCTCTCTCTCTCTCTCTCTCTCCCCCCCCCACTCTGTCTGTCTCTCTCAAAATAAATAAATAAACACTTAAAAAAATAAATAAAATAAAAACTAAGAGAGAGAGAGACTGTGAAGAAAATGAGCCTTAATATCTAATTGTAAGAGTTCAGAGCTGAAAAACAGATCTAATATGCAGCTTCAAAAAACTTCTTATGTAAAAGTCAGATGCTGGTTAAAATAAAGAGACCTTAAGCCTGGGATGGGAACATTTGAGTGAGCCTGAGAATATTGAGCATGCATGTCCTGTGAAAATTCTAAGCCAGCAGTGGTGTCTTCCTCCCAGTTGCCAGAAAACTGCCTCTTTCTTGCCTGGACCTCAGGTAGTGACTTTCCCTGAAAGCAAGTACTTGTTAGATGATGCTTGTACCTCACAACCCTTAAAGCCTCCAGGCTGATAACCAGGATTAGGTCTCAGCAGAGTCTGAGTAGGAAAGTATAGTCCCTACTCCAGGAGAAATAGCCTATATACAAACATGTTTAAAGACCTGTTTAATATATGCCAGCAAGGACCAGGGGAAAACATGTACAAAGGACATTGAGGAGGCTGAGTTGAGGGGGGTGGGTAAAGAAGATTTTATTGATTTGGGGTTACTTGCCTGTGATTCAGACTTTAATGTTTGGGCAATACTTGGACTTAGTCACAATACTGTATTGGGATGCTTCCTTGAAGTTTGGACACATGCTAGCCACACTGTTCTCACACCCAATTCCCTGTACTACCTAATAAATTAGGGGCACATGAACTTTTTTTTTTTTTAATTTTGCTTCAGGTTTGCTTTCTGGGATAACTCGTCTAAGACAAGTTGTTTGATGCTTTGTTATAGCTTTGTGTTACATTATGGATTTATGTTTTGCACTCAGATTATGTATATGAATTATAATCCATGTAGCATAATATAAACTATATATTTTTTATATTTAATATATTATAAGATATTTATTTATTTTTCTATACTTTCACTCTGCTGTGTATGGTACAAATATTTGTATTCCATTTTTTATCTTTAACTTTTTTTGTGGTGATATTTACTGTATGTACATTTTTAGTTTATTATATAAATGAATCACACCAATTTTTCTTGAACAGATTCTGAGATGTTATATTACTTAAGAAGTCTTTTCCATCCTAGGGAGAGGGAAAGGAGGGAAAGGAAGATTAAAACTCTATTCACTTGTTCTTTTTCCTATCCACTTGATGGCTGCTGGTTTCCATATAATGTAGCTCTAGACACTGTTTTTCTCATTTGTCTTATTGATGATCACATCAACTGATTTACTATTACTATTATTAGTACAAACTTAAAACTCTTAATTCTCAGGGGAAAAATCTTTGTATATAGTGGAGGATAATTATGTTAATACTGTACGGGGTTGAAATTGTTCCTGTATTTTTAAGATTTGTGTATACATAAGTATGATTGTTCAGTGGGGGCATGGTTAGGGAGATCTGCTTTAAAGGGTATGTGTGTGTGTGTGTGTGTGTGTGTGTGTGTGTGTGAATGAGTGCATTGTATATGTTTATTGAAATAGTTATTCAATGATGTTTAAGAAACAAGATCAGGAGGCTCTAGAGCCAGACTTCCTGGGATCAAAGTTTGAGTACATTACCACTGTTTATATGATTTTACAAAAGTAATTTAAATTTTCTCTCTCCACTTACCATCTGTAAAATAAAGAGGAAAGTAAGAGTACCTCTGGGGCGCCTGTGTGGCTCAGTTGGTTCAGTGTCTGGCTCTCAGTTTTGACTCAGGTCATGATCTGATGGTTCGTGAGTTCTAGCCCCACGTGGGCTCTGTGCTGACAGTGTGGAGCCTGCTTGAGATTCTCTCTCTCTGCCCCTCCCCCACTCTCTTGCTTTCTTTCAAAATAAATAAATAAACTTAAAAAAAGTAATAGTACCTCAAAATATTATCATTAGCATTTTTTACTTAATTTATTAGAAGTGCTTAGTGTATCACATATAGTAAGCTCTCAATAAATGTTATTTCTCCTCCTCTTTCTTCCTACTATTACCATTACTATTATTTTCATTATTATTATTATGTGGGGCTTACATGTTCTAGTTGCTCACAGGTTCCACTGTAATATGACTAGTCTGATTCTGATATTTATGTACCTTCCTGGTCTTGATTAGGCATTTGTGTTGGAAGCCCCAGTCTCTTTTTTTCTACCATATTTTTGTAGTTATTTATATGTGTTACTAGCTTCATAAATTGAGCTGTGTAATTTTCAAATTATATATTTCCCCAAATACACTGAAATACTAGTCCTGGAAGCTTTGGGGATTATATGGGTAATGATTTCATAACTTTATTAGTTCTTTGTTCCTATGTGAAGCAATTTGGTTATTTATATATTTCCTGAAAATCAGCATTTTCATATGTATTAGCATAAAGTAGTAACAATTATGTTCCTTTGTTTAAAAAGCTAATGCAAATATATTATGAATTCTGAAACAGGTTGGATTTTCTGGGTGATAGATGTTAGTGTGCAAAATGTTTATTAGGCAGTGGGGTTTTGAGGATCAATAGCTGTGGAATGAAAGGGGAGAAGGCAGACCTGGGCAGGAGATGCCAAGCTATTATACTGGCCTGAGAGCCTCAGCTGACCTAAAGTGATCCCGAGATGAAATGGTCCTTCAGGTTAGTCTACACTGGATAGGGGATTTATACTTTTGCCTTGATCGGTCATTGGATTCGGAGGAAGGGCATGACCTTGGGGAGTCTGAAGGAATTAACAGCTAAAGACTGTCCACTTACAGTACTTTCAATAGCTAGGCAGAGTCCTTCCTTGAAGGGGGATATGGATGGTGCATCTCCAAACCATCACAGATCCTAGTTATAATCATTCTTTTCCCTTTCCTGTTACTTTTAAGCAAAATACCAAGATGCTTTCAGAGTGTCTATACCATTTTAAAAATTGCTCTTATTTGTGCTTTGCTTTTTATTTACAAATTTGTGTAATCTTTTTTCTCATTCTTCTTTTCAGGTATTCTTGCTTTCCTTGGAGTTTATGCTTTAGTGATTTTTCTGACTGAGTTGAGTATCTAGTTAGCTCATTTAATTCTATTTCTTTGCATCTGAGTATAGCTTTCCTTGCAACACAGATTTTGATATGGTAATATTTTCCTGTTAATAGATATTGGAATAAGCAGTTATGTATTGTTTTCCTTTAGTTTTTAAGAGTGAGTTTTAATCTCTAGAGCCTTCTTAATTTTTCTGTTAGCTACTTAGGTTTGTTTCTTTGTTTTGTTTTGTTTTGTTTTGTTTTGTTTTTACCTAAGGTGTAAGAAGACTATATAATGTCACTGTTATAATTTTTAAAAGTTTTTTCAGTGGCATATTGTGTGATAAATTTTTATGTGTTCTATGAATACTTGAAAAGTTCTTAGTTTCTTTTTGATTTTGGGGGAGAGGATAGGATAGGAAGTGTGAGGACTATCCATTTTTTAACCATATTAATAAAAATCTTCTATTAGTTTATTATTATTACTGGCTTAAGACAGATAATGAATTTAAAAAAGTATCTACTGCAAAAGTTAATTTTCCTTCTATATTTTATAAGTGTTTACAACACGAAGATTCAAGACTTTTATAGCTTTATATATATCTAATTTTTATTAATATTAAACATTTTTCTATTTAGTGCTTTAGGTTTGATTTCTATTAAATCAGATGTTAATCTCTTTAGTCCTGATTTTCTTGCTTGAATTTGCTTAAATAGGTATCATGTAGTTAGATATGGATAAAGACAGAAGTATCTGTATCCTTATCATAGATAAGGAAGAAATTAACTGTAGTGCTCTTACTATCTCATTTAGCGGAATCCAAAAAAAAAGCATTAAATAGTTTAAGTAGGGTTATTTCATAAAAATAACTGCTAATAAATTAACTCTTACTAGACATATCCTGGTCTGAAAAGTTTTGAAATAGAATAAGTTTGATTTTTAAACAGTTTTTTAGTTTCATTTTTCTATATGTGCTTACATTTAATTTCCAAACACATTTTCAGGTGAGTGTCTCTAAATTTAAAGCAACAGGCTTAATTGTTAACCTGAAAAAAATAAGATAAATGCAACACAGGGTCCAAAAGACTTGGCATCTCAGGGAAGAGTCAACTTTAGTTCAAATACCTTTAGGTAGGGTGGCCTTAATAATGACAATTCAGAATTCAAGTAGGTTGATGGCTAAACCTATTACTTCTTATTGGCTGTAGCTCAGTCTCAGTGTTGATTTCCTTAGGCAGATAGTCTGCCCCTTATTTAGTGGTTTTAGAATGCTTATCTTAATTTCTTGGGTCAGCAGTAAAACTGCTTGACTGCCTTGAATTGAATCTCATAGCAATTTTGAGTTGACTTGGTGTGCCTACTTGCTGCCAAGTTGAATGGGTGACAGAAAGCAAATATCCAACCTTGAGTGGCTCTCATTGCTTATGCCCTTGATCTGCTTTTCAGTGATTATATTGTCATTCTTTTCAGCTCTACATTCAGGTACTCTACTTAGGGAGCTCTTTTCCACTTTATGGCAGATAAGTGGGTATTGGTTTTATGCCTATGAAAAAAGATAACAAAATTAAAAATTTCCAAAATGAATCAGAGGAGACCTTTCCAGCATTATTTCTAGGACCTTAAAATCTATGACCTTAGGGCCATAAATAGACATGAAATGGGCCTGAATACAATTGAATGTTATTTATTTTTTTTAAACATTTATTTATTTTTGACACAGAGAGAGAGAGACAAGAGTGTGAGTGGGGGGGGGGCAGAGAGAGAGGGAGACACAGAATCTGAAGCAGGCTCCAGGCTCTGAGCTGTCAGCACAGAGTCTGACAAAGGGCTCGAACCCACAAACCCCAAGATCATGACCTGAGCTGAAGTCGGATGCTTAACCAGTTGAGCCACCCAGGCGACCCTGAATGTTATTTAAATATATCTGAAAATGTTGGATCTGACAGGTGGAAGGAATTTGACAAGAACCAAGCAATAAGTAACAAATCCAGCCAAGCAATGAAGACTTTGAGATGGGGCTTGAGAGTTGAAGATTAAAATTAGGTAAAATTATTACTTTAGGGGTGCCTGGGCGGCCCAGTCAGTTAAGTGTCTGACTCTTGATTTCAGCTCAGGTCATGATTTCATGGTTCATGGGTTTGAGCCCCAGTTCGTCTCTGCACTGACAGTGCAGAGCCTGCTTGGGATTCTCTGTCTCCCTCTCTCTCTGCCCCTCCCCTACTTGCTCACGCTCCCTCTCTCTCTCTCAAAATATAAATAAAATAATCAGTAAAAAGGAAAACAAAAAGAACATTCTTTAAAAAAAAAGAAACGATTAAATTATAACTTAAATCTAGGGGATGTGAGCTGTGAGATCAGTCTTTCTCTCAGTGAAGTATGAAGTTCTTGTAATACTAGCTATAAAAAGGCCAGGGGAATTCATCAATAAGAATTAAATTCCCAGGGCACCTGGGTGGCTCAGTTGGTTGGGCGACTGATTTCAGCGGCTTCAGCTTGGGTCATGATCTCACAGTTTGTGAGTTCGAGCCCTGAGTCGGGCTCTGTGCAGATAGCTCAGAGCCTGAAGCCTGCTTCAGATTCTGTGTTTCCCTCTCTCTCTGCTCTTCCCTCACTCATGCTCTGTCTCTCTCTCCTTCAAAAATAAATAAACATTAAAAAAAAAAAAAGAACTAAGTCCCATTTTCTCACCAAATTTTCTTGGCCAAAATTTCATTTTACCAAGCTAGGACTATAATCCTAAATCTCTTAGAAAATAATAATTGACTCTTTGATGTATAAATACCTGTAACAACTGAAAATTAAAAACAAGTATATAGGGGATGAAGTAATTAAAATCTTTAGGATTTCTATTTTCATGTGTTTGTAATGCTTTAGAGAACTTGGCAGTTAGAATATCTGATTGGCCAAATGGGTCTATTTTAAATATATGTAATGAAGTATTTGATTTTAGATGTGTGATTATGGATTTAGCATTATAAAAGAATTTGACAAAGTTTCAAAAAGTATTGTAATATTTGAGAAAGCTTAATGTCAACCATACTTTTAAATTTATTTTATTATATTTTGATCTTTAATAACAAGATTGTATTTATTTGTTAAATAATTTGAATAGCTAATAGAATACTTTGGATTTATAAATATGGTTGCACTTGTTTATGGTAGTTTCAGTAACTAGTTTTATAAATAGCTTACTTAGAAGTTTCCATTGGATTAATCAAATGTTTTCTTGAAAGTGATATTTAAAACTTTTCAGATTAGGGGCGCCTGGCTGGCTCAGTCAGTTGAGCCTCCGACTTTGACTCAGGTCATGGTCTTGTGGTTCATGGGCTTGAACCCCACATCGGGCTCTGTGCTGACAGCTCAGAGCCCGAAAACTGCTTCAGATTCTGTGTCTCCCTGTCTCTCTGCCTCTCCCTCACTTGCACTCTGTCTCTCTCAAAAAAAAAAACCAAAACCAAAACCAAAAAAAAACTTAAGAAAAAAAATTGTCAGATTGATAAGGTTTTTAAATTAGCCTTTGCATTAGTTTTCTATTGCTAGTGTAACAAATTACTGAACACTGATGGCTTAAAAGAATACTAACTTATTATCTTTCTGTTCTCAAAGTCAGAAATCCAAAATGCATTGGAGGATAAAAGCATGGTGTCAGCAAAGTGGTGTTCTTTCTGGAACCTCTAAGGATAATCCGTTTCCCTGAGTTTCTAGCTTCTAGAGAC
Organism: Panthera uncia; assembly: GCF_023721935.1. Taxonomy (NCBI): domain Eukaryota; kingdom Metazoa; phylum Chordata; class Mammalia; order Carnivora; family Felidae; genus Panthera; species Panthera uncia. The sequence goes on along the minus strand of NW_026058881.1, from coordinate 3,278 downwards.
CACCTGCATTCCTTGCCCTATGGCTCTATCTTCAAACCAGCAACTGCATCTTCAAACTTCCCTCTTTGACTACAATCCTTGTTTCTGTCCTCATATCTCCTTCTCTGACTCCTGCCTCCCTCTTATAAGGATCCTATGATTACATTGGGCCCACCAGATAATACAGGATTCTCTTTTCATTTGAAGATTCTCTATTTAATCACATCTGCAAAGTTCCATTTGCTATGTAACATAATAGTCATAGTTTTTGGAGATTAAGATGTGGATATCTTTTGATGGGGAGGGGTGGTTATTTAACCTATTACAGCCTTAAATACCTGAAGGAAGAAAGTTATGAATTTATAACTTCAATGAACTTTATATTAATATTAATAATTCAGTTAACTGCAAATTTTCTTTCCATGAACAAAGACATTGTCAAGACTACCAGAAAAACGTTCCCTGATAGTGGTCCTTAGTTCACGAATTTGTCTTTTGTTTGGCTGATTATCTGTGATTATTTTCTTTGCTGGTGCTAGTTGATTTATTAATAATTATTGTTGATATTCACTGACCTTGACAAAAAAAAGTACACCTTGTAGTAGGATTTCAAGGCCTTGTCAGCACTGAATTTAATTTTATCCATATTTTTATTTTTAACCTTTTAGCATTGGTTTTCAGTGAATCTTGTAGTGATCATTTAATTGTATTTAGTTACCTTATTTTTAAAAAGTGAGCGGGGTGTAAGACAAAATTTTTAAAAACCTCAATATATGAGTTTTTTTTAAATAGAGAGTTTAATCCTTTGTATATGTTAAAATTAGAAGAGTGTTAAGTAGAAGACTTAAGGCTTACTTCTACAACCTTATTTGATGTATTCTGATTTTTTGCTTTTTAATGTTCTTAGTGTTCTCGAATTTCACTATCTATAACTGCTTTTGCCATATGACAGCCAATAAGTCAAATCTATTCCTTTTTAAAATTAATTAGAGAAGGTTGATGGGGTCAGGTTTAGGTTATGCTTTAAGAATTTAGAAATTTTACATTAAAAATTCGGAGTTTCATCTCCTTTTCATAAATAGTGAGATCTGGCAATACCTGGCATGAAGCTGAGTAATTTCTACTGCTTAGGAGGGACAAGGGCACGGCTCAATTCAAGATAAGCTGTGCTCTTCCCCAAGTAGCCTATGGTGGCTTGATTTAACCAATTTTGCAATTGACTTAGTCCCTGTAGATACTTGAAGATAGGACTCATGTTTTATTTACTTTTCTCTTTAATAGTTATTTGAAAGTTATGCAGTCTGTTTTAATTTAACTAGGATTTATCTTCAAGTTTATCAAATGCCTACTTGAACACATATTTCTCTAATTATCAAAATACAGTAAATTAAGTCTTCCTCAGGTGCAATATGGAATTTTAAATTCCTGTGTCTTACCTTCCCTACAAGGTGCTTCAGTCTGTGCTATATTAAAATGAGAACCTTGAGGCAGTTATGTCAATGGCCTTCTCATTGGTCTCTGACACTTTATAGTCCATTATCTTCAGCAGTGAAAAGTGATCCTTTTCTTTATTGAGATATAACTGACATATAATGTTATGTAATTTTAAGGTGCACACATGATGATTTGATATGCTTATATATTGGCAAATGATTACCACAAGAGGGTCAGTTAACATCTCCATTACCTCACATAATTACCATTTCTTTTAGGTGATGAGAACATTTTAGATCTACTCTCTTAGCTACTTTCAAGTATATAATACAATCAGTATTGTTAACTGTTGTCACCATGCTGTACATTAGATCCCCAGAACTTACTCATCTTGTAACTGGAAGTTTGTATCCTTTGACCAACATCTCCCCAATTCCCATACCCCCTGGCAACCACCATTCTACTCTCTATCTTTTTCAAAGCTAAGTTAGATCATGTCACTCTCCTACGTATGTTTCTACATTGGTTTCCCAGCTGCCCTGGAATAAAATCCAAAGTCCAAAATGACCAAATTTCCCAGTGTTGTGTGGACCCTGAGTATTCCACTGCTACAGACTTCTTTTACAGTCTCTCTCACTGCACTTCTCTCACAGTGGCCTCCCTGCTGTTGTTGGAACACAGCAAACTCTCTCCTAACTCCAGGGCTCGGTACTTTTCAAAAACTCTTTCCTAAGATTTTTAAAGGCTTGTTCTTTCATTTAAGTCAGGTTCCTGCTCCTTAGAAAGATTTTCTTGAGAGATTCTAGGGGAAGATGGCGGCGTAGGAGGACGCGGGGCTCACAACGCGTCCTGCCGATCACTTAGATTCCACCTATACCTGCCTAAAGAACCCAGAAAACCGCCAGAGGATTAGCAGAACGGAGTCTCCGGAGTCAAGTGCAGACTAGAGGCCCACGGAAGAGGCACAGGGGAAGTGCACTGCAGGTCCTCACCACGCAAGGGACTCTCCAAAATGACCAAACGGAAGAATTCCCCTCAGAAGAATCTCCAGGAAATAACAACAGCTAATGAACTGATCAAAAAGGATTTAAATAATATAACAGAAAGTGAATTTAGAATAATAGTCATAAAATTAATCGCTGGGCTTGAAAACAGTATACAGGACAGCAGAGAATCTCTTGCCACAAAGATCGAGGGACTAAGGAACAGTCACGAGGAGTTGAAAAACGCTTTAAACGAAATGCAAAACAAAATGGAATCCACGATGGCTCGGCGTGAAGAGGCAGAGGAGAGAATAGGTGAACTAGAAGATAAAGTTATGGAGAAAGAGGAAGCTGAAAGAAAGAGAGATAAAAAAATCCAGGAGTATGAGGGGAAAATTAGAGAACTAAGTGATACACTAAAAAAAAATAATATACGCATAATTGGTATCCCAGAGGAGGAAGAGAGAGGGAAAGGTGCTGAAGGGGTACTTGAACAAATTATAGCTGAGAACTTCCCTGAACTGGGGAAGGAAAAAGGCATTGAAATCCAAGAGGCACAGAGAACTCCCTTCAGACGTAACTTGAATCGATCTTCTGCACGACATATCATAGTGAAACTGGCAAAATACAAGGACAAAGAGAAAATTCTGAAAGCAGCAAGGGATAAACGTGCCCTCACTTATAAAGGGAGACCTATAAGACTCGTGACTGATCTCTCCTTTGAAACTTGGCAGGCCAGAAAGGCTTGGCACGATATCTACAGTGTGCTAAACAGGAAAAATATGCAGCCGAGAATCCTTTATCCAGCAAGTCTGTCATTTAGAATAGAAGGAGAGATAAAGGTCTTCCCAAACAAACAAAAACTGAAGGAATTTGTCACCA
>NW_026058880.1:0-13792 GCF_023721935.1 Panthera uncia | reverse complement strand
CCAACATGGGCCTTGAACTCACGACCCCTGAGATCAAGACCTGAGCTGTGATCAAGAGTCAGACACTTAACCAACTGAGCCACCCAGGTATGCCAACCAGCTCCTCATTTTTAATGAAAGAGAATACAGTAGAAAATATCAAATTCACAGCAATCTATAGTGACAGACAGCAGATCAGTGGTTGCCTGGGTGGGTTAGGAGGAGAATAAGATTGGGGAGCAAAGATAGAAAGAATAGATAAAATATGAGAGGGACTTGGAAGGATCAATGATGATAATGTGCTCTAAACTGGGGAGTGTGGTGAACTCAATCATCTGTACCTGTGGGAATGAATGAAAGACTAAACATTAGTTACTAAAGGTGCTGGTGGTGTGCATTTCCTACTGAGTTGGGTAGGATTGCCTGCCAGGAGGCCTTTCCCCTGATCCAGAGGGCTGACTGGTCAGGAGAAGGAGTATGACCAAGAAGTGGGCAGGTAATTTAGGACTCCTACAAAATCACTGTCCTCTTCTCTCCCCAACCCCCTTTTTGTCTGTTTAGGGGATCAGAGTCACTCAGTCCCTTTCTGTTCTGTTCCTTTCAAACCCTGATGCCCTTTATGGTTGCCCTTCCCAGACCGGGCCACTTTATTTATAGAGTATTTCACCACACTTGAACCTGGACTGTTACGTTATTGAGGGGGCAGGGGGCAGGAAAAGCCCCAGAGTTGCAGCAGTTCCAAGCAGTACTCTGTGTATTCCCATGACTGTCGTCAGGGCCATTCCTGCTTGGATCTTCCCCAGAGCTCCCTCTGGTGTCTTTAACACCTTCTCCTTTTCCTTCCTTCAGTTTGATATCACCTGCTTTCTATCTTCTAAGAATTTTACTTTTTTTTTCCTGGTTTGCCAAAAGCTCATGTTTATCTTTTAAAAGAATTTTTCTTCTGTTATTTTAATGGAGAAGGTAAATGCATGTACTTTATGTGCCATCTGGAACCCGAGGCCTCTGAATTGGGTCTTGAAGGATGAACAGAAGTTTGTGAGGCATTGTGTGTTGCAGGGTGTGGGTGGTTAGAGGAAGAGTATGGAGGAACACTGAGCATTAGAAGACAAGGGAATAGCATGTTCAAAGGCACAGGACATCACTGGGGCCTAAGGTGTCTGAGGAAGGCTAAGAAGTTAGTTAGGACCTTCCTTCATACTTGTGCTTATTCCAACAGCCTGGCAGAACCATCAGATACTGAGTTTTACCCTATCCATATGTTCATCCAGCTCACAGAACCAAATGTGGGCATCTGCTAAAACTGTGGGTTCTCTCTCTCGTAGATGCCCCTGTTTGTGAAGGAAGCTCTAAGCAGGTTGTTGCCTTAGGCAAGAAGCCAGGGAGTTGATAGCTACGTGTCTAGGCTGCCAGCATAGTGACATCAGAGTCATTGCAGACAACAGCCCCGTACCTTCTGATTTCAAGGGCATTCACTTTGGTAGACTCAGGAATTGCACAGGTTCCCACAAGAGCCAAGAGCAAGAGCCAAGTGAGAGGAAGTAAGAGACCTCTTGGCATTGTTCTGAGGTTCAGCGCAGCCAGCCCTGGAAACTGGGGTGGGGGGGGGTATCCTGGGAAGAGAGAAGGACCAGAGTCCTCTGAGGGAAACCCAGGTGGACACATTTGTTTTAGACACAAGGAAATTCAATCCATCTTTAGTCAAAATTTTGAATGTCCCTTAAAGGGATCCCGATCTGCTTTACAAAAGCTATCTTCACGGGGTGCCTATGTGGCTCAGTTGGTTAAGTGTTGGATTTTGGCTCAGGTCATGATCTCATGGTTTGTAGGTTTGAGCCCCACATTGAGCTCTCTACTGTCAGCACAGAGCCCACTTTGGATCCGCTGTCTTCCTTTCTCTCTGCCCCTCCCCCGCTCATTCTGTCTGTCTCTCTCTCTCTCTCAAGATAAACTTGGAAAAAAAAAAGCCATCTTCACTTTGCAGAATGATTCCCCAGATGAGCTTTAACATAGATTTATGTTAGGATTTGATTTACATGCAACCTACCAAGAATATGCCCTCTGTGAAATAAGAGGTAAATGTATAATAATGGCCTACCAGTGCTTCTCAAGAAGGGACTCATGTGCTTTTCTGCATGCCTGGTTTTCAAAAACTGGTTTGTCATCCTCGAGATGTCTCCCACACTATCTTGGAGAGAAAGCTTATGGCATGTGGGCTGACTCCACACTCATGCTGATGTCACCAGACACAAGTGAAAAATATGCAGCTTTCAGGATCAAAATAAAACGTTCCCCTAGGAAAATTGCTACTGCTGTGGCTCATTTCTAGTCACATTCTTTTATTATTTTATTTTATACAGCCTTTGCTAGATGTCAGGCACTGTTCTGAACACGTGACTAACATGAACTCATTTAATCCTCCTAACCAATGAGGTAGTCCAATATCCCCATTTTACAGATGGGGAAACTCAAATGCACAATGGTAAAGAAACTTACCCCACAGTTTCCAATAAATTTAGGAGGGAGAAAGCATAGCGTTTTGTGTATATCCAAAGAGTGCATGGGTTAAAACAAGTTGACAAAAACAGAAATAAGATGATGTGTGGTTGATGTGTTTCCAAGCTAATGAATGGGAACTTTTAATAACAGTTCTAAAGTCTAGATGTCTGTGTCCATATTACAGAGGCAGCAGTGAGTCTCAAAGAGCCAGGTTTGATTCACAGTTGGGCCCCCCAATGGTTATGCAGCACTGAGCAAGTCACTGGTTGTGGGCCTCGGTTATCCATCTGGGCAATGGGGATCAGGAGGTGTATCAGTCAGCTATTGCTATGTGACGAATTGCCCTCAAAATTAGTGGTTAAACAGCATTTGTTGTTCTGAGTCTACCAGTTGGTTGGTGGCTCCGCTGAGCTAAGCTGGGCTTGGCTAGGCTCATGCATGTATCTGCATGTAGGTGACCCTGCTTATCTTGGCTGGGTGTTCTCCCCTGTGTGAGGGCCTGAGCAGGGACAACTGGCCTGAGTAGGTTCCCCCGCACATGGCCTTATCCTCTAGCTTGGACTTGTTCTCTTGGCAGTGGCGGGATACCAGAAAAGAGAGAAAATTCTCTTGCAGCCTAGGCTCAGACTAGCACAGCATTCCTTGCACAAAGGTAAACCCAGGTTTACGAGGGTAAGGAAAGAGATTCCACCTACTGAAGGGAGGAGGTACAAAGTTATTTTGCAAAAAGCACAGATCTAGAAAGGGGTGTAGTACTGGGATCATTTATGTAGTAAGCTTACCACAGGAGATGGACTCTTCTAACTTAGAAGAGAGTGTAGGGGTAGTGGGGGTCTTTAAAGTGGTAGGGAGGCCCAGACAACTAATGTCAAAGACCTGACAGTGCTTTGAGAATTATAAAGCACCCCATGATTAGTACGTCTGAGATTGGTATCCTACCTCACCTGTGGGAGTGGGAGTTCCTTGAAGCAGGGTTGCGTCCCTCTCTTGCCCACCCCTTCAGTACTGAGGCAAGTTTCACAAGTGAAAGCAAACGGAGAAGCAGAGAAGTTACTGGCAACCGGGGCACACTCTGTTCTCACCCTCAGAACCAAAGACAGACTTCAAACCTTCTGGAATCTGAGAAGCTCCCTTCACTTTTGCAAGCTCTCCTTCCCCTTCTTACAACGCTGCCCCCACCTCCAAGGGAGTGAGGCAGGGAATTACCTGTCTTCCTGACAACTGAGCACACACAAGGGTGAGTTGCTCAAGGTCGCCAACTAATGGGGGAGGGACACACTGACCCTGCTCAGGGAACCCACCTGAGGGACCAAGGGACTGACACTGACGGCTGAGTGCAGGTACTTGCTGTTCTGGCTCACGGATGGTATGGTGTTGACTGACTTACAGATGCCTTTTGGATAACACAGCTGGAGCCTTGGAAACCCATCCCCCACTTGGGATCCTTGAATCTCCCTGCTCTTCCATTCCATGGCCTCCGCCTCCCGCTCCTCCACACTGCCTTTCCCAAACACTGGTAGGACTGCATCACATTTCTGCTTACTAATGAACTAATGTTTATTGAACTCTACAATGGGCGATGGGCTGGGTGCTGTTCTAAGCTCTTTCCTTGATTTAACTCATTTAATCTGCTCAATTCTGTAAGGTGGTCACTATTTTTATTCCCCATTTTGTAGATGAGGCAACTAAGGCACAAGAGGTTAAAGTGACTTATTCAAGGTGATATTGTAAGCAAGTGGCAAACAGGATTTGAACTCAAGCAGTCTGGTTCCTGAGCTTGGGCTTCTCAGGCCAGAAAACCCCTCTCTCTCTTTTTTTAAATAAATAGTAACAATAATATAATGATTAACATGCATGGAATCCTTACTATATGCTAGGTCCTGTTCTGTTACATGCATTAACTCATTTGATTCGTATAATAGTACTAGAGAATGGGGGGGTAACTTTATTGTCCTCATTTTACAGGTGAGGAAACTGGGGCACAGTCACACCACAAGGATGGGTTGCCAGACACTCTAGCTCCAGAGCCAAGCTTTATATACCTCTGAACTATCTGATTCCCCAAGGGCTGTTCAGCACAAGGGCCCAGCATCCAAAGGCTCTTTGGGTTTATGCAGTATGATCTCTGCTTTTTCCACCAAAGTATATCTTTTGTCTCTTGGCCTATGCATGTTTTTTCCTTCCCAACCAAACCTTGAGCCCCACAAGGCCAGATCTGAGGTCTGGTAGTTGCCTCACTTTCTCCAGCTCACCTCAAGAGGCCTATCATATAAGTAGCAGGGGCTGGTGGCAGTCTGTTGAACTGAACCACAGAATGTCAGAAGGTGAAGGCATGATCTCTCAGAGGAATGAAGTGGTCACCCACCATGACCTATGCATTCGACTTGGTCCAGAATTTACTGCCGTGGCTTCCAGACCCCACCAGATCCTTCAGATCCTTTCTGTAAATTAAATCCTGCTTAATATGCCCCCAGGAGGCTAGTACTTAGAGAAACCAACATCACAGCAAAGAAATACAAATGAAGATTTTGTTAATGGAGTTCCTAAATTAACACATTTTAGCTTGGGGTACCTGGGTGGCTCAGTCAGTTAAGTGTCCCACTCTTGATTTCAGCTCAAGTCATGATCTTGAGGTTTGTGAGTTGGAGCCCTGCATCAGGCTCCATGTTGACAGTGTGAAGCCTGCTTGGGATTTTCTCTCTCTCTCTCTCTCTCTCTCTCTCTCTCTCACAAATAACTTAAAAAATGAAACAAAGAAGCCCTGCAAATTTTGGTCCAACTCACAGCAGGTTATAAACTTGGTGATTAAACCTCAGAATGGCCTTAGTTTCCCCATAACTATAGTCTTTTTTTATAATTAAAAATTTTTTTAATATTCAGTTATTTTTGAGAGAGAGAGCGCACGCGCGCGAACGTGAGTGGGGGAGGGGCAGAAAGTGAGGGGAACAGAGGATCCAAAGCGGGCCATTCACTGACAGCAGACAGCCAGACGTGGGGCTCCAACCAATGAACCATGAGATCATAACCTGAGCTAAAGTCTGACACTCAACCAACTGAGCCACCCAGTCGCCCTCCTGCCATAACTATAATCTTACTTTCTCCTTTGTGAGAGGGAGTGTATGTCGGAAAGAATGCTTCTCACCTTACAAAAGGGAAAGAAACTTGAGTTACCCGAGGTCACCCAGAAAGCGAAGGGTTGAGTCAAGGAATAGAATCCCTTTATTCCATCAGGAGATGGGGTGAGATGACCTTGCAAGACCTATTTCAGATTGGGGTTTCCATCATCCTGCATTGTCAGCTCTCTTAGGGAAACTGAGGTCCAGGAAAACTTACAAAAAGGGCCATGAGTGCTAAGTAAGAACTCAGCAGCACTCAACTGGGATTGAAGACTTAGAAACACAAGGCTTTGAATGCCTCCAGAATATGCTCAAGAGCCTGACAGTGATTTACAAGACCCTCAGGTCCGGATTCTTCCAATATCATTTGTGAGAACTAATAAAAGGAAACTTCATTTATTATTTTATTTTTAAGTAAACTCTACACCAAATAAGGGGCTCAAATTCACAACCCCTAAGATCAAGAGTCCCACGCTGTAGCAACTGAGCCAGCTAGGTGGCCCAGGAAACCTCATTTAAAGTGGAGTCAAAGGGGTGCCTGGGTGGCTCAGTTCATTAAGCATCTGACTCTTGATTTCAGCTCAGGTCATGATCTCATGGTTCATGAGTTTGAGCCCTAAGTTGGGCTCCATGCTGACAGTGCAAAGGGGGTTGTGGTGCCACTGCTTGGGATTCTCTCTCTGCCCCTCCCCCCACTCATGCTCTCTGTTGCTGTCTCTCAAAATAAATGAATAAACTTAAAAAAAAAAAGTGGAGTCAGAAGGAAGAGTTCTCATGCCCTATCACTCCCCAACTGCAGACCCAACAGGAAGGGACACACCTTATAAAATTTTATTACCCAGCTGGAGGAAAAAGGGTTTTTTTCTCCCTAGCAGCTGCCCAGCCAATGAGACAATGCCACAATTCAGCCAATGAAAAGCCACTATACTTCAAACTCTCAGTTTTCTTCAATGGACTTTTTGTTTCTAATAGCCCCTCCTAACTTCCTCCTTTCCTCTGTAAAAGAACTTCCTCTCCTTTGTTTCCTAGACTTGCCTGTGGTTTTTGCCAGGCTTAGTTGTCAGGAGTTGCAACTCTCTGCTATTCCAGAATACACCACTTTGCTGTTAAAATAACTGATAGTTTTCATTTTAAGGTTAACACATCTAGGCTTTTTACAGGTGGGCCTTTCATTCAGTCAGACATTTCCGCAGGGCCGACGACGTGCTAGGCACCAATCATAAAGGACCTCACACACTGCTCACAATTATGTGAGGTAGGCATTATAACCACCCCCCCCCCTTTTACAGGTTAAGGCGGCATTATAACCACCCCCCTTTTACAGGTTAAGGCACAGGTTCAGAGAAGTAAACACAGAACTGGAGTTAACAGCGGAGTGTTTCAGCAGGTGCCATTTCCAGCCACAAAGCACTTTCCCACACCACATCCCACAGAGTTTCACTTCCAGGGGCAGTAATGGTAGTACTGCTTGATGGTTAAGAGCAATGGTTTGAGATTAGAGCTGAGTTTGAGTCCCCACTCAGCCATGTGTGTGACCACAGAAGTCACTTAACCCCTCTTGTCCTCAGTTACCTGACCTAGAAAATAAGGTTAATAAAAATGCCTTCCTCATAGGTCTGTTGGGAGGACAAATGACATAAAACACATAAACAGAAAGTCCTATGATAGAGGCCTGGATGGGAGTATTTTGTTTGTGTATCTAACCCCCCACCCCATCCCCTCTTTGGAAGAGTGCCAGGTCCCCAGACTCCTGGTCAGGTGTTCCTTCTGCTCTCTGGATGTAAAATCCAGGAGGGCCCATGACTGGAGAAGGGGAGGTGGTCGAGCAAAAGGACAAGTGATCAATGATCTGGCCATGAAGAGCCTTGAGTGAGAGACATGTGGTCCCTGATTTGGGGAAAGGGAGGGGGCGGCAGGTGGGCTCCCCAGGGAAACTTCCTGTGCCCCTGGAAGCTCTGAGGGTGGGAGAGGTGAGCATCCTGGGAGGGTCTCCAAGAAAGATGCAACTGAACTGTTTGCGTGGGGGGGGGCGTTTATCAGGTCCTCGAGTCCAATCGGTCGCTGCTCTCGTCCTCTTGGCCGGCTTTTCCCCGCAGAGGGCTCTTGCCGGCCGCGTCTTCCGGGAAGCTGGGGCTGTGAAGTGCGCTGGGCGTAGGCTTACCGAGGGCGCGCGCGGAACACGGTTGCCGCTCGCGCCCTTACCGGCCGGGTGCGGGAGAACGCGAGGAGTGACCCTAAACCTGTCGCCGGGCTTCACCTTGACGGTTGCGCACCATCCGCCTCTGGCCCGTGGGCCAGCGGCCGCGCGTCCTCCAACCCCCTTTCCCGCAGAGGGGGCGCGGGATCCTAGGCCGATCCAGGCCGGGTTTTGCGGCGGCATGCGCGTGTGCTGATCCCTCGTCTGCCGTTCTCCGCACTGTTGGCGGCGGGAGATCATGGTGCTGGACGAACTGTGGGCCGAGTTCCCTGGCGCCTCTGTGGCTGCCCTGGCCTGCTGCTTCGTTGCAGCGGCCGTGGCCCTGCGCTGGTCAAGTCGTCGGCCGGCGCGGGACGCGGGGGCCAGGGCACGACGCAAACAGCGGGCGGCTCTGGAGACCATGGATAAGTCGGCGCAGCGCTTCCGCCTCCAGGTGACCGCTGGGGTCCCGTGGTGTGTGTGGGGAGGCACAGGGTGGGGTATCCCTAGCAGCATTTTCAGCCGCACTGGCGCGCGGAGGGGCAGGTGGCGGGCCGCGCAGGTTTTACGTTCGGAACCTCTCTTTGCCCTAATACATTCCATACTCTTTCTGAGGTAGAGCCGAGGGGAGGCTGGGAGACCAAAGGTCATCGCCGCACTGGGTCAAAGAGAGAGGAACTTTGCTCGGTGCCAAAGAATTTCAAGACTTTCATTTATTTATTTTTTTAAAAATGTTTATTATTGAGAGACAGAGAGACAGAGCATGAACATGGGAGGGGCAGAGAGAGGGGGAGACACCGAATCTGAAGCAGGCTCCAGGCTCTGAGCTGTCAGCACAGAGCCCCAAGCGGGGTTTGAACTCACAAACTGAGCCCAAGTCGGACTCCCAACCGACTGAACCACCCAGGTGCCCCTCAAGACTTTTAGAAAGCTAAAATGCAAGCATGAGAACCAATATGATGCTCAGGTTAAGACTTTGTAATCACAGAGTCATGGCCAAGGGAATCCGGAAAGCTCATAGTTTAAAGTCATTGATTTGTGCGTGATGATACTAAGAGAGAGCCAGAAAAGGACTTGCCCAAGTGCAAAGGGGGCTGGGCTGGAATAGAAGTCTCCCCAGCTCCTGCTCTAACCCCTTACAGGCCCCTTTCCTTAAGCAAGTGTAATTCCAGCCCTTCCCTGGGTGATCTGTCAACAAAGTTTTCTCATTCTGGTTCAGCTCAGTGTGTGCATAGGTGCTGGGGAGGGGCCTAGAAGACGAGGCTTTCGCTCAAGGTGTTTGAGACGCTGGACCCAGTTAGAAGTCAAAATGATAAATTCTGGGAGAAGTTCTTATGTACTGTGAGAGGAAAAACTTGCCACGATTGTTTGTGAGGCTTTGTGTTTGATAGGATTCAGATCTGGCAGGTGAGAAAGCATTCCAGGTGACTGGGGACACAGCAGGTGTCAGGAGGATGTGCCTAGGTGGGAGTCAGGGAGGGAGTCACAGAAAATTGCTTTTAGCAGATGCTGTGATTTTAGAGTTGGGTGCAGAGCTGGAACTAGAACCTACACACCCAGTGGTACTCTCCAGCCTCATTCCAGTGGAGGAGAGCAGGGAGGGGATATTAGGTAGGGAGACCAGGCCTTAGGATGCCAGGCCCATGGTGCAGCCTTGATCACGGTGTCTTTTAGCCGGTATGGATTTACTCCACACCATTTCTGGGCCAGGATATATCATATTTATTTATTTGTTGAAATAAATATGTATCTGGTTCCAGCCTCTATTCATCAAGCTTGCTGAAAAGCCCACTGTCGGTCAGTTTTTAGATGTTCAGTCCACACTGGCCACTGACCCTACTACCTGAGCACAAGTTCTTCACTGCCTAAGTCCTCCTTCTCTGGATGAGTTCCAAGGTGCCCCACTCAGGGATCCTTGCAGTGACACCCGGCTCACCCTGGAGACCCTCAGCTGCTCCTGAGGCCCGAGTTCTTTAGCAATAGCCCGAACTGCAGCCAGCCAGCAAGAACTGTGCAGGGGCAGCTTCAGCAGTCTGCCCACTGTTCCTGCCTATTGAACTCCCCTCCCAGTCACAAGACACCCACCTGCTGGCAGGGGTGCGACGTGGTAGAAGGGTAGGTCTTCCTCACTTCAGCTCCAAACACCAGCATCTATACAGGTCCCCTCTGGAGCAACCGCCTTTCATTATTATTTTTAAAAAAAAATTTTTTTTGGGGCGCCTGGGTGGCGCAGTCGGTTAAGCGTCCGACTTCAGCCAGGTCACGATCTTGCGGTCCGTGAGTTCGAGCCCCGCGTCAGGCTCTGGGCTGATGGCTCAGAGCCTGGAGCCTGTTTCCGATTCTGTGTCTCCCTCTCTCTCTGCCCCTCCCCCATTCATGCTCTGTCTCTCTCTGTCCCAAAAATAAATAAAAAACGTTGAAAAAAAAATTAAAAAAAAATTTTTTTTAACGCTTATTTATTTTTGAGACAGAGAGACAGAGCATGAATGGGGGAGGGTCAGAGAGAGAGGGACACACAGAATCTGAAACAGGCTCCGGGCTCCAAGCTGTCAGCACAGAGCCCGATGCAGGGCTCGAACTCAGGGACCGCGAGATCATGACCTGAGCCGAAGTTGGCCGCTTAACCGACTGAGCCACCCAGGCGCCCCTCATTATTTTTTTAGAACCAGATCTTCCAGGGGCACCTGGGTGGCTCAGTCAGTTAAGGGTCAGACTCTTGATTTCAGCTCAGGTCATGATCTCCTGGTTTGTGGGATTGAGCCCCGCATCGGCCTCTGTGCTGATAGTGCGGAGCCTGCTTGGGATTCTCTCCTTCTCTCTATGCTCCTCCCCTGCTTGTTCTCTGTCTCTCGAAATAAATAAATAAACATTTAAAAAAAAAGAGAATAACCAAAATTTCCAGGGTAGAGATTATGGGCCTGAAATACAAAAAGCTATTTACATACCCTCGCCGGGGCAAGAGAGCCTGGTGTCAGAACACCAAAGCCTGGCTCTTCCAGGTGGGTAAACAGCAAAATGTACTCTATGATTTTCCAGTGACTGTGGAGGAGAAAAGGAGAAGTATCTCAGGAGTCTCATTTGAGCAGTCAGCAAGGGTCTTGATAACAGTAACTCTGAAAGGCCTTGGGGGCAGTTAAGAAGTAGGTGGTTTAGCTGAACTCAATCCCTTGGAACCTTGGGACGAGCTCCTTCCTCTCTCCTGCCCCTAAGGTGCCTTTCTGCTTGGCTCTGGAGTCTCTGGATGATGGGAATGTGGGTTTTGAGGCTGTATAAGCAGCCTTTCTTCTGGGGCTTTTTCAGGCCTGCCCCGAATAGTAAGGGGCAGTGAGGTAAGCAGGGCCCTGGGCAGGCCCCAGGGGAATACAGCAGCAGGTAGTACAGCTCCAGCCTGATAGACTCCTGACAAAGCTAGCTGGGAGCCTAGATACCACCAGTGTTCCCAGGCATTGCTGGAGGAGGGGGAATCCTAATCACCTCCAGAATCATCACAAAATGGTTCACCTCTCTCGACTATAGAGCAACTGGGGAGGGAGGCCTGTTTCTGGTAACTCTCTGTTGACCACGTGAGGCTTAACCTGTAACGACTCTTTGCCCACTTTTTTCCCACCCTGCCCCCTGAATGAGTGTCAATATCCTTTCTAGACTGAATAGAAGAACTACCATCAATAGAATCTCATGGCTGGAAAAGATAAGCCAGAACACCTGCTCATGCCTCTGTGCCTTTGCACTTGTGGTCTTACCCCAAAACAAATTTCTTAACAACCCCTTTTGCCAGAATTCCACTGGTCTTAACAAATGCCACTTCCTTCAACTGGATCTGATGTGTGGTTCCATCTCCTGGCCTTCTCCAAGCCCAGCTTGAAACCTGACTTTAAAACAAAATGATTCAGTAGATGAGTTGAGGGTGAATGTAGTTTTTGTTGAGACCACTATCGGTGGCCTGTGTGACCAAATGGAAAAGATATCTTGAAATAAAACAAAGGTGATAAAAACCATGAGGGAAACTAAAAAAGACATGGAGGATAATGTAGGACAGCTGAAATTAGGACAGTCGGGGACTCAAGGAGAGACAGCTGGAGGAGGGGCAGTGATTCAATGATAGCTATAGTATCCCTCCCTTGAGAAAGAATATGCTACTAGGTGGCCGAATGCTTAGTTACAACTTATTTGTACACTTCCCTGCATTCTCCGTACAAATTTAATTTCCCCTGTGTTTGTAGACTGGCCTCCTGGAGGTGCAGACTTTCTTTGGTGTCTTGTGAAAGAAAAAATGTCTCAGCTGCCTGATAACTAGTTGAAGATTTAAAAATAGCTGTTAGCGGTGCTGTCATCAGCTGTCAACATGGAAGAACATAGGACAGAATTAAAATTTGTGCTAATTTTTTTAAAAATGGAGAGAACCTGCTGATAGCTTCAAGCTGAGGCTCACAGGGACTTCGTGGCACCTTGTAGCAAGGTGGGAAATGGTGGTGACCACACTCTCAGTGGCAAGTCTCCTAGTGTGGTGGGCTCTCAGCTAATTTTTACTTTCTTCCCCATACTCTTAGGCATTTTTTTTTTCTATAATGAGCACACTTATGTAATCAGAAAAAAAAAATAAAGCAATCTTGCTATTTTCAACTCGAAGCGAGAAAGGCAAGGTGTAGTAAGTACTGTGTATATAGCATAGTCCTTTTGTACAAAAATAGAATATATGAAAACAATTACATACATGGTGAGCTTTTCATAAACTTTTTTTTCCCTGTGAGTTTTCATTAGAAACCATTAACTCTGGTTTCCTTTTCAGAGAGGGACTGGGCAGGGTGGTCCCAGGGGTAGGGTGAATGTTCATTTTCATTTTGTGTATGTATGTATATATATATATATTTTTTTTTTTTTCTGGCTGAAAGAGAACTTTTTGTTACTTTTAAATGTACAGAAAACTACAGCGTCTACTTAGCCCAGTTTGGTGGCCAGTGCTTTAGCCTTTGTCTTTTCTAGCCTGGCAATGCGAGCCACCGACTCTGGACCCAGGATGTTGCCTCCCAAGTGGCAGTGGATCTCATCATATCTGTCATTGTAATTGGTCCCGATGGCTTCCACCAGCTTAGTCAGAGCTCCTCTGTCTTCCAAGTTAACCTGTGTGAGGGTGACAGTGGTGCAGGTCTTCCTGTGGACCAGATGCCCCACCTGGCCTTCCCCTTGATGATGCAGTGGGGAACTCCCATCTTACAACACAGGGCAGGCAGGAAGACAACCAGCTGAATGGGATCCACATCATGTGCCATCACTACCAGCTGAGTCTTCTTGTTTTCCGCCAAGATGGTGACACATGAACCCCTGCTCGAAGGACAGGCGGCCTCTTAGTGGGGACATCCCCTTTGCCGGCAGCTTTCTTCTCAGCCTGGACCAACAATCTCTGCTTCTTTTCTTGCTTTGTCTCTGGTCTGTACCTGTGGGCCAGCTTGAGCATCTGAAGAGATGTTTGGCAGTCTAAGGCCTGGGTGAACTGGTTAATTGCAAGGGGCAATTTTAGACGCTTGTAGAGTAGTCTTTTGCCACTACAGCTGGATGTAGTGGGGCCATTTGACAAAGCAGGTGAGGTCCCTTTTGGACTGGATGTCCTGTCTGATCCCAAAATTCTTGGGCTTTTTCTCAAATGGGATTGACCACCTTCTCGGCCTCCTGCTTCTTCAGAACAGTAGGGGCTGGGGCCACCTTCTTCCCCTTGGCCTTTTTTCCTTTTGGTATCTTGGATGGCTGGAAGAGAGAGAGCGCTTTCATTTTGTATATGTTTTTAAAACGTGTATCACCAGGGATTATCTAGTGTACGTGGGGAGAGATCACAGCAGTTTGCACATGCTGTTCTTACTGTCTGGAGCATTCTTTGTCCTCACCCCTCTTTGCCAGGCCAACTATACTCTACCTTTCACCTGAGTATCACTTTTCAATAAAGCCTTCCCAATCCCCCAAGACAGAGTCAGGTGGCCTTTCTTTCTGCTATTTTTTTCTGCTTTGTGGCTCCCTGTATTTTATATATATA
>NW_026058879.1:0-13793 GCF_023721935.1 Panthera uncia | reverse complement strand
CCAACATGGGCCTTGAACTCACGACCCCTGAGATCAAGACCTGAGCTCTGATCAAGAGTCAGACACTTAACCAACTGAGCCACCCAGGTATGCCAACCAGCTCCTCATTTTTAATGAAAGAGAATACAGTAGAAAATATCAAATTCACAGCAATCTATAGTGACAGACAGCAGATCAGTGGTTGCCTGGGTGGGTTAGGAGGAGAATAAGATTGGGGAGCAAAGATAGAAAGAATAGATAAAATATGAGAGGGACTTGGAAGGATCAATGATGATAATGTGCTCTAAACTGGGGAGTGTGGTGAACTCAATCATCTGTACCTGTGGGAATGAATGAAAGACTAAACATTAGTTACTAAAGGTGCTGGTGGTGTGCATTTCCTACTGAGTTGGGTAGGATTGCCTGCCAGGAGGCCTTTCCCCTGATCCAGAGGGCTGACTGGTCAGGAGAAGGAGTATGACCAAGAAGTGGGCAGGTAATTTAGGACTCCTACAAAATCACTGTCCTCTTCTCTCCCCAACCCCCTTTTTGTCTGTTTAGGGGATCAGAGTCACTCAGTCCCTTTCTGTTCTGTTCCTTTCAAACCCTGATGCCCTTTATGGTTGCCCTTCCCAGACCGGGCCACTTTATTTATAGAGTATTTCACCACACTTGAACCTGGACTGTTACGTTATTGAGGGGGCAGGGGGCAGGAAAAGCCCCAGAGTTGCAGCAGTTCCAAGCAGTACTCTGTGTATTCCCATGACTGTCGTCAGGGCCATTCCTGCTTGGATCTTCCCCAGAGCTCCCTCTGGTGTCTTTAACACCTTCTCCTTTTCCTTCCTTCAGTTTGATATCACCTGCTTTCTATCTTCTAAGAATTTTACTTTTTTTTTCCTGGTTTGCCAAAAGCTCATGTTTATCTTTTAAAAGAATTTTTCTTCTGTTATTTTAATGGAGAAGGTAAATGCATGTACTTTATGTGCCATCTGGAACCCGAGGCCTCTGAATTGGGTCTTGAAGGATGAACAGAAGTTTGTGAGGCATTGTGTGTTGCAGGGTGTGGGTGGTTAGAGGAAGAGTATGGAGGAACACTGAGCATTAGAAGACAAGGGAATAGCATGTTCAAAGGCACAGGACATCACTGGGGCCTAAGGTGTCTGAGGAAGGCTAAGAAGTTAGTTAGGACCTTCCTTCATACTTGTGCTTATTCCAACAGCCTGGCAGAACCATCAGATACTGAGTTTTACCCTATCCATATGTTCATCCAGCTCACAGAACCAAATGTGGGCATCTGCTAAAACTGTGGGTTCTCTCTCTCGTAGATGCCCCTGTTTGTGAAGGAAGCTCTAAGCAGGTTGTTGCCTTAGGCAAGAAGCCAGGGAGTTGATAGCTACGTGTCTAGGCTGCCAGCATAGTGACATCAGAGTCATTGCAGACAACAGCCCCGTACCTTCTGATTTCAAGGGCATTCACTTTGGTAGACTCAGGAATTGCACAGGTTCCCACAAGAGCCAAGAGCAAGAGCCAAGTGAGAGGAAGTAAGAGACCTCTTGGCATTGTTCTGAGGTTCAGCGCAGCCAGCCCTGGAAACTGGGGTGGGGGGGGGTATCCTGGGAAGAGAGAAGGACCAGAGTCCTCTGAGGGAAACCCAGGTGGACACATTTGTTTTAGACACAAGGAAATTCAATCCATCTTTAGTCAAAATTTTGAATGTCCCTTAAAGGGATCCCGATCTGCTTTACAAAAGCTATCTTCACGGGGTGCCTATGTGGCTCAGTTGGTTAAGTGTTGGATTTTGGCTCAGGTCATGATCTCATGGTTTGTAGGTTTGAGCCCCACATTGAGCTCTCTACTGTCAGCACAGAGCCCACTTTGGATCCGCTGTCTTCCTTTCTCTCTGCCCCTCCCCCGCTCATTCTGTCTGTCTCTCTCTCTCTCTCAAGATAAACTTGGAAAAAAAAAAGCCATCTTCACTTTGCAGAATGATTCCCCAGATGAGCTTTAACATAGATTTATGTTAGGATTTGATTTACATGCAACCTACCAAGAATATGCCCTCTGTGAAATAAGAGGTAAATGTATAATAATGGCCTACCAGTGCTTCTCAAGAAGGGACTCATGTGCTTTTCTGCATGCCTGGTTTTCAAAAACTGGTTTGTCATCCTCGAGATGTCTCCCACACTATCTTGGAGAGAAAGCTTATGGCATGTGGGCTGACTCCACACTCATGCTGATGTCACCAGACACAAGTGAAAAATATGCAGCTTTCAGGATCAAAATAAAACGTTCCCCTAGGAAAATTGCTACTGCTGTGGCTCATTTCTAGTCACATTCTTTTATTATTTTATTTTATACAGCCTTTGCTAGATGTCAGGCACTGTTCTGAACACGTGACTAACATGAACTCATTTAATCCTCCTAACCAATGAGGTAGTCCAATATCCCCATTTTACAGATGGGGAAACTCAAATGCACAATGGTAAAGAAACTTACCCCACAGTTTCCAATAAATTTAGGAGGGAGAAAGCATAGCGTTTTGTGTATATCCAAAGAGTGCATGGGTTAAAACAAGTTGACAAAAACAGAAATAAGATGATGTGTGGTTGATGTGTTTCCAAGCTAATGAATGGGAACTTTTAATAACAGTTCTAAAGTCTAGATGTCTGTGTCCATATTACAGAGGCAGCAGTGAGTCTCAAAGAGCCAGGTTTGATTCACAGTTGGGCCCCCCAATGGTTATGCAGCACTGAGCAAGTCACTGGTTGTGGGCCTCGGTTATCCATCTGGGCAATGGGGATCAGGAGGTGTATCAGTCAGCTATTGCTATGTGACGAATTGCCCTCAAAATTAGTGGTTAAACAGCATTTGTTGTTCTGAGTCTACCAGTTGGTTGGTGGCTCCGCTGAGCTAAGCTGGGCTTGGCTAGGCTCATGCATGTATCTGCATGTAGGTGACCCTGCTTATCTTGGCTGGGTGTTCTCCCCTGTGTGAGGGCCTGAGCAGGGACAACTGGCCTGAGTAGGTTCCCCCGCACATGGCCTTATCCTCTAGCTTGGACTTGTTCTCTTGGCAGTGGCGGGATACCAGAAAAGAGAGAAAATTCTCTTGCAGCCTAGGCTCAGACTAGCACAGCATTCCTTGCACAAAGGTAAACCCAGGTTTACGAGGGTAAGGAAAGAGATTCCACCTACTGAAGGGAGGAGGTACAAAGTTATTTTGCAAAAAGCACAGATCTAGAAAGGGGTGTAGTACTGGGATCATTTATGTAGTAAGCTTACCACAGGAGATGGACTCTTCTAACTTAGAAGAGAGTGTAGGGGTAGTGGGGGTCTTTAAAGTGGTAGGGAGGCCCAGACAACTAATGTCAAAGACCTGACAGTGCTTTGAGAATTATAAAGCACCCCATGATTAGTACGTCTGAGATTGGTATCCTACCTCACCTGTGGGAGTGGGAGTTCCTTGAAGCAGGGTTGCGTCCCTCTCTTGCCCACCCCTTCAGTACTGAGGCAAGTTTCACAAGTGAAAGCAAACGGAGAAGCAGAGAAGTTACTGGCAACCGGGGCACACTCTGTTCTCACCCTCAGAACCAAAGACAGACTTCAAACCTTCTGGAATCTGAGAAGCTCCCTTCACTTTTGCAAGCTCTCCTTCCCCTTCTTACAACGCTGCCCCCACCTCCAAGGGAGTGAGGCAGGGAATTACCTGTCTTCCTGACAACTGAGCACACACAAGGGTGAGTTGCTCAAGGTCGCCAACTAATGGGGGAGGGACACACTGACCCTGCTCAGGGAACCCACCTGAGGGACCAAGGGACTGACACTGACGGCTGAGTGCAGGTACTTGCTGTTCTGGCTCACGGATGGTATGGTGTTGACTGACTTACAGATGCCTTTTGGATAACACAGCTGGAGCCTTGGAAACCCATCCCCCACTTGGGATCCTTGAATCTCCCTGCTCTTCCATTCCATGGCCTCCGCCTCCCGCTCCTCCACACTGCCTTTCCCAAACACTGGTAGGACTGCATCACATTTCTGCTTACTAATGAACTAATGTTTATTGAACTCTACAATGGGCGATGGGCTGGGTGCTGTTCTAAGCTCTTTCCTTGATTTAACTCATTTAATCTGCTCAATTCTGTAAGGTGGTCACTATTTTTATTCCCCATTTTGTAGATGAGGCAACTAAGGCACAAGAGGTTAAAGTGACTTATTCAAGGTGATATTGTAAGCAAGTGGCAAACAGGATTTGAACTCAAGCAGTCTGGTTCCTGAGCTTGGGCTTCTCAGGCCAGAAAACCCCTCTCTCTCTTTTTTTAAATAAATAGTAACAATAATATAATGATTAACATGCATGGAATCCTTACTATATGCTAGGTCCTGTTCTGTTACATGCATTAACTCATTTGATTCGTATAATAGTACTAGAGAATGGGGGGGTAACTTTATTGTCCTCATTTTACAGGTGAGGAAACTGGGGCACAGTCACACCACAAGGATGGGTTGCCAGACACTCTAGCTCCAGAGCCAAGCTTTATATACCTCTGAACTATCTGATTCCCCAAGGGCTGTTCAGCACAAGGGCCCAGCATCCAAAGGCTCTTTGGGTTTATGCAGTATGATCTCTGCTTTTTCCACCAAAGTATATCTTTTGTCTCTTGGCCTATGCATGTTTTTTCCTTCCCAACCAAACCTTGAGCCCCACAAGGCCAGATCTGAGGTCTGGTAGTTGCCTCACTTTCTCCAGCTCACCTCAAGAGGCCTATCATATAAGTAGCAGGGGCTGGTGGCAGTCTGTTGAACTGAACCACAGAATGTCAGAAGGTGAAGGCATGATCTCTCAGAGGAATGAAGTGGTCACCCACCATGACCTATGCATTCGACTTGGTCCAGAATTTACTGCCGTGGCTTCCAGACCCCACCAGATCCTTCAGATCCTTTCTGTAAATTAAATCCTGCTTAATATGCCCCCAGGAGGCTAGTACTTAGAGAAACCAACATCACAGCAAAGAAATACAAATGAAGATTTTGTTAATGGAGTTCCTAAATTAACACATTTTAGCTTGGGGTACCTGGGTGGCTCAGTCAGTTAAGTGTCCCACTCTTGATTTCAGCTCAAGTCATGATCTTGAGGTTTGTGAGTTGGAGCCCTGCATCAGGCTCCATGTTGACAGTGTGAAGCCTGCTTGGGATTTTCTCTCTCTCTCTCTCTCTCTCTCTCTCTCTCTCACAAATAACTTAAAAAATGAAACAAAGAAGCCCTGCAAATTTTGGTCCAACTCACAGCAGGTTATAAACTTGGTGATTAAACCTCAGAATGGCCTTAGTTTCCCCATAACTATAGTCTTTTTTTATAATTAAAAATTTTTTTAATATTCAGTTATTTTTGAGAGAGAGAGCGCACGCGCGCGAACGTGAGTGGGGGAGGGGCAGAAAGTGAGGGGAACAGAGGATCCAAAGCGGGCCATTCACTGACAGCAGACAGCCAGACGTGGGGCTCCAACCAATGAACCATGAGATCATAACCTGAGCTAAAGTCTGACACTCAACCAACTGAGCCACCCAGTCGCCCTCCTGCCATAACTATAATCTTACTTTCTCCTTTGTGAGAGGGAGTGTATGTCGGAAAGAATGCTTCTCACCTTACAAAAGGGAAAGAAACTTGAGTTACCCGAGGTCACCCAGAAAGCGAAGGGTTGAGTCAAGGAATAGAATCCCTTTATTCCATCAGGAGATGGGGTGAGATGACCTTGCAAGACCTATTTCAGATTGGGGTTTCCATCATCCTGCATTGTCAGCTCTCTTAGGGAAACTGAGGTCCAGGAAAACTTACAAAAAGGGCCATGAGTGCTAAGTAAGAACTCAGCAGCACTCAACTGGGATTGAAGACTTAGAAACACAAGGCTTTGAATGCCTCCAGAATATGCTCAAGAGCCTGACAGTGATTTACAAGACCCTCAGGTCCGGATTCTTCCAATATCATTTGTGAGAACTAATAAAAGGAAACTTCATTTATTATTTTATTTTTAAGTAAACTCTACACCAAATAAGGGGCTCAAATTCACAACCCCTAAGATCAAGAGTCCCACGCTGTAGCAACTGAGCCAGCTAGGTGGCCCAGGAAACCTCATTTAAAGTGGAGTCAAAGGGGTGCCTGGGTGGCTCAGTTCATTAAGCATCTGACTCTTGATTTCAGCTCAGGTCATGATCTCATGGTTCATGAGTTTGAGCCCTAAGTTGGGCTCCATGCTGACAGTGCAAAGGGGGTTGTGGTGCCACTGCTTGGGATTCTCTCTCTGCCCCTCCCCCCACTCATGCTCTCTGTTGCTGTCTCTCAAAATAAATGAATAAACTTAAAAAAAAAAAGTGGAGTCAGAAGGAAGAGTTCTCATGCCCTATCACTCCCCAACTGCAGACCCAACAGGAAGGGACACACCTTATAAAATTTTATTACCCAGCTGGAGGAAAAAGGGTTTTTTTCTCCCTAGCAGCTGCCCAGCCAATGAGACAATGCCACAATTCAGCCAATGAAAAGCCACTATACTTCAAACTCTCAGTTTTCTTCAATGGACTTTTTGTTTCTAATAGCCCCTCCTAACTTCCTCCTTTCCTCTGTAAAAGAACTTCCTCTCCTTTGTTTCCTAGACTTGCCTGTGGTTTTTGCCAGGCTTAGTTGTCAGGAGTTGCAACTCTCTGCTATTCCAGAATACACCACTTTGCTGTTAAAATAACTGATAGTTTTCATTTTAAGGTTAACACATCTAGGCTTTTTACAGGTGGGCCTTTCATTCAGTCAGACATTTCCGCAGGGCCGACGACGTGCTAGGCACCAATCATAAAGGACCTCACACACTGCTCACAATTATGTGAGGTAGGCATTATAACCACCCCCCCCCCCTTTTACAGGTTAAGGCGGCATTATAACCACCCCCCTTTTACAGGTTAAGGCACAGGTTCAGAGAAGTAAACACAGAACTGGAGTTAACAGCGGAGTGTTTCAGCAGGTGCCATTTCCAGCCACAAAGCACTTTCCCACACCACATCCCACAGAGTTTCACTTCCAGGGGCAGTAATGGTAGTACTGCTTGATGGTTAAGAGCAATGGTTTGAGATTAGAGCTGAGTTTGAGTCCCCACTCAGCCATGTGTGTGACCACAGAAGTCACTTAACCCCTCTTGTCCTCAGTTACCTGACCTAGAAAATAAGGTTAATAAAAATGCCTTCCTCATAGGTCTGTTGGGAGGACAAATGACATAAAACACATAAACAGAAAGTCCTATGATAGAGGCCTGGATGGGAGTATTTTGTTTGTGTATCTAACCCCCCACCCCATCCCCTCTTTGGAAGAGTGCCAGGTCCCCAGACTCCTGGTCAGGTGTTCCTTCTGCTCTCTGGATGTAAAATCCAGGAGGGCCCATGACTGGAGAAGGGGAGGTGGTCGAGCAAAAGGACAAGTGATCAATGATCTGGCCATGAAGAGCCTTGAGTGAGAGACATGTGGTCCCTGATTTGGGGAAAGGGAGGGGGCGGCAGGTGGGCTCCCCAGGGAAACTTCCTGTGCCCCTGGAAGCTCTGAGGGTGGGAGAGGTGAGCATCCTGGGAGGGTCTCCAAGAAAGATGCAACTGAACTGTTTGCGTGGGGGGGGGCGTTTATCAGGTCCTCGAGTCCAATCGGTCGCTGCTCTCGTCCTCTTGGCCGGCTTTTCCCCGCAGAGGGCTCTTGCCGGCCGCGTCTTCCGGGAAGCTGGGGCTGTGAAGTGCGCTGGGCGTAGGCTTACCGAGGGCGCGCGCGGAACACGGTTGCCGCTCGCGCCCTTACCGGCCGGGTGCGGGAGAACGCGAGGAGTGACCCTAAACCTGTCGCCGGGCTTCACCTTGACGGTTGCGCACCATCCGCCTCTGGCCCGTGGGCCAGCGGCCGCGCGTCCTCCAACCCCCTTTCCCGCAGAGGGGGCGCGGGATCCTAGGCCGATCCAGGCCGGGTTTTGCGGCGGCATGCGCGTGTGCTGATCCCTCGTCTGCCGTTCTCCGCACTGTTGGCGGCGGGAGATCATGGTGCTGGACGAACTGTGGGCCGAGTTCCCTGGCGCCTCTGTGGCTGCCCTGGCCTGCTGCTTCGTTGCAGCGGCCGTGGCCCTGCGCTGGTCAAGTCGTCGGCCGGCGCGGGACGCGGGGGCCAGGGCACGACGCAAACAGCGGGCGGCTCTGGAGACCATGGATAAGTCGGCGCAGCGCTTCCGCCTCCAGGTGACCGCTGGGGTCCCGTGGTGTGTGTGGGGAGGCACAGGGTGGGGTATCCCTAGCAGCATTTTCAGCCGCACTGGCGCGCGGAGGGGCAGGTGGCGGGCCGCGCAGGTTTTACGTTCGGAACCTCTCTTTGCCCTAATACATTCCATACTCTTTCTGAGGTAGAGCCGAGGGGAGGCTGGGAGACCAAAGGTCATCGCCGCACTGGGTCAAAGAGAGAGGAACTTTGCTCGGTGCCAAAGAATTTCAAGACTTTCATTTATTTATTTTTTTAAAAATGTTTATTATTGAGAGACAGAGAGACAGAGCATGAACATGGGAGGGGCAGAGAGAGGGGGAGACACCGAATCTGAAGCAGGCTCCAGGCTCTGAGCTGTCAGCACAGAGCCCCAAGCGGGGTTTGAACTCACAAACTGAGCCCAAGTCGGACGCCCAACCGACTGAACCACCCAGGTGCCCCTCAAGACTTTTAGAAAGCTAAAATGCAAGCATGAGAACCAATATGATGCTCAGGTTAAGACTTTGTAATCACAGAGTCATGGCCAAGGGAATCCGGAAAGCTCATAGTTTAAAGTCATTGATTTGTGCGTGATGATACTAAGAGAGAGCCAGAAAAGGACTTGCCCAAGTGCAAAGGGGGCTGGGCTGGAATAGAAGTCTCCCCAGCTCCTGCTCTAACCCCTTACAGGCCCCTTTCCTTAAGCAAGTGTAATTCCAGCCCTTCCCTGGGTGATCTGTCAACAAAGTTTTCTCATTCTGGTTCAGCTCAGTGTGTGCATAGGTGCTGGGGAGGGGCCTAGAAGACGAGGCTTTCGCTCAAGGTGTTTGAGACGCTGGACCCAGTTAGAAGTCAAAATGATAAATTCTGGGAGAAGTTCTTATGTACTGTGAGAGGAAAAACTTGCCACGATTGTTTGTGAGGCTTTGTGTTTGATAGGATTCAGATCTGGCAGGTGAGAAAGCATTCCAGGTGACTGGGGACACAGCAGGTGTCAGGAGGATGTGCCTAGGTGGGAGTCAGGGAGGGAGTCACAGAAAATTGCTTTTAGCAGATGCTGTGATTTTAGAGTTGGGTGCAGAGCTGGAACTAGAACCTACACACCCAGTGGTACTCTCCAGCCTCATTCCAGTGGAGGAGAGCAGGGAGGGGATATTAGGTAGGGAGACCAGGCCTTAGGATGCCAGGCCCATGGTGCAGCCTTGATCACGGTGTCTTTTAGCCGGTATGGATTTACTCCACACCATTTCTGGGCCAGGATATATCATATTTATTTATTTGTTGAAATAAATATGTATCTGGTTCCAGCCTCTATTCATCAAGCTTGCTGAAAAGCCCACTGTCGGTCAGTTTTTAGATGTTCAGTCCACACTGGCCACTGACCCTACTACCTGAGCACAAGTTCTTCACTGCCTAAGTCCTCCTTCTCTGGATGAGTTCCAAGGTGCCCCACTCAGGGATCCTTGCAGTGACACCCGGCTCACCCTGGAGACCCTCAGCTGCTCCTGAGGCCCGAGTTCTTTAGCAATAGCCCGAACTGCAGCCAGCCAGCAAGAACTGTGCAGGGGCAGCTTCAGCAGTCTGCCCACTGTTCCTGCCTATTGAACTCCCCTCCCAGTCACAAGACACCCACCTGCTGGCAGGGGTGCGACGTGGTAGAAGGGTAGGTCTTCCTCACTTCAGCTCCAAACACCAGCATCTATACAGGTCCCCTCTGGAGCAACCGCCTTTCATTATTATTTTTAAAAAAAAATTTTTTTTGGGGCGCCTGGGTGGCGCAGTCGGTTAAGCGTCCGACTTCAGCCAGGTCACGATCTTGCGGTCCGTGAGTTCGAGCCCCGCGTCAGGCTCTGGGCTGATGGCTCAGAGCCTGGAGCCTGTTTCCGATTCTGTGTCTCCCTCTCTCTCTGCCCCTCCCCCATTCATGCTCTGTCTCTCTCTGTCCCAAAAATAAATAAAAAACGTTGAAAAAAAAATTAAAAAAAAAATTTTTTTTAACGCTTATTTATTTTTGAGACAGAGAGACAGAGCATGAATGGGGGAGGGTCAGAGAGAGAGGGACACACAGAATCTGAAACAGGCTCCGGGCTCCAAGCTGTCAGCACAGAGCCCGATGCAGGGCTCGAACTCAGGGACCGCGAGATCATGACCTGAGCCGAAGTTGGCCGCTTAACCGACTGAGCCACCCAGGCGCCCCTCATTATTTTTTTAGAACCAGATCTTCCAGGGGCACCTGGGTGGCTCAGTCAGTTAAGGGTCAGACTCTTGATTTCAGCTCAGGTCATGATCTCCTGGTTTGTGGGATTGAGCCCCGCATCGGCCTCTGTGCTGATAGTGCGGAGCCTGCTTGGGATTCTCTCCTTCTCTCTATGCTCCTCCCCTGCTTGTTCTCTGTCTCTCGAAATAAATAAATAAACATTTAAAAAAAAAGAGAATAACCAAAATTTCCAGGGTAGAGATTATGGGCCTGAAATACAAAAAGCTATTTACATACCCTCGCCGGGGCAAGAGAGCCTGGTGTCAGAACACCAAAGCCTGGCTCTTCCAGGTGGGTAAACAGCAAAATGTACTCTATGATTTTCCAGTGACTGTGGAGGAGAAAAGGAGAAGTATCTCAGGAGTCTCATTTGAGCAGTCAGCAAGGGTCTTGATAACAGTAACTCTGAAAGGCCTTGGGGGCAGTTAAGAAGTAGGTGGTTTAGCTGAACTCAATCCCTTGGAACCTTGGGACGAGCTCCTTCCTCTCTCCTGCCCCTAAGGTGCCTTTCTGCTTGGCTCTGGAGTCTCTGGATGATGGGAATGTGGGTTTTGAGGCTGTATAAGCAGCCTTTCTTCTGGGGCTTTTTCAGGCCTGCCCCGAATAGTAAGGGGCAGTGAGGTAAGCAGGGCCCTGGGCAGGCCCCAGGGGAATACAGCAGCAGGTAGTACAGCTCCAGCCTGATAGACTCCTGACAAAGCTAGCTGGGAGCCTAGATACCACCAGTGTTCCCAGGCATTGCTGGAGGAGGGGGAATCCTAATCACCTCCAGAATCATCACAAAATGGTTCACCTCTCTCGACTATAGAGCAACTGGGGAGGGAGGCCTGTTTCTGGTAACTCTCTGTTGACCACGTGAGGCTTAACCTGTAACGACTCTTTGCCCACTTTTTTCCCACCCTGCCCCCTGAATGAGTGTCAATATCCTTTCTAGACTGAATAGAAGAACTACCATCAATAGAATCTCATGGCTGGAAAAGATAAGCCAGAACACCTGCTCATGCCTCTGTGCCTTTGCACTTGTGGTCTTACCCCAAAACAAATTTCTTAACAACCCCTTTTGCCAGAATTCCACTGGTCTTAACAAATGCCACTTCCTTCAACTGGATCTGATGTGTGGTTCCATCTCCTGGCCTTCTCCAAGCCCAGCTTGAAACCTGACTTTAAAACAAAATGATTCAGTAGATGAGTTGAGGGTGAATGTAGTTTTTGTTGAGACCACTATCGGTGGCCTGTGTGACCAAATGGAAAAGATATCTTGAAATAAAACAAAGGTGATAAAAACCATGAGGGAAACTAAAAAAGACATGGAGGATAATGTAGGACAGCTGAAATTAGGACAGTCGGGGACTCAAGGAGAGACAGCTGGAGGAGGGGCAGTGATTCAATGATAGCTATAGTATCCCTCCCTTGAGAAAGAATATGCTACTAGGTGGCCGAATGCTTAGTTACAACTTATTTGTACACTTCCCTGCATTCTCCGTACAAATTTAATTTCCCCTGTGTTTGTAGACTGGCCTCCTGGAGGTGCAGACTTTCTTTGGTGTCTTGTGAAAGAAAAAATGTCTCAGCTGCCTGATAACTAGTTGAAGATTTAAAAATAGCTGTTAGCGGTGCTGTCATCAGCTGTCAACATGGAAGAACATAGGACAGAATTAAAATTTGTGCTAATTTTTTTAAAAATGGAGAGAACCTGCTGATAGCTTCAAGCTGAGGCTCACAGGGACTTCGTGGCACCTTGTAGCAAGGTGGGAAATGGTGGTGACCACACTCTCAGTGGCAAGTCTCCTAGTGTGGTGGGCTCTCAGCTAATTTTTACTTTCTTCCCCATACTCTTAGGCATTTTTTTTTTCTATAATGAGCACACTTATGTAATCAGAAAAAAAAAATAAAGCAATCTTGCTATTTTCAACTCGAAGCGAGAAAGGCAAGGTGTAGTAAGTACTGTGTATATAGCATAGTCCTTTTGTACAAAAATAGAATATATGAAAACAATTACATACATGGTGAGCTTTTCATAAACTTTTTTTTCCCTGTGAGTTTTCATTAGAAACCATTAACTCTGGTTTCCTTTTCAGAGAGGGACTGGGCAGGGTGGTCCCAGGGGTAGGGTGAATGTTCATTTTCATTTTGTGTATGTATGTATATATATATATATATTTTTTTTTTCTGGCTGAAAGAGAACTTTTTGTTACTTTTAAATGTACAGAAAACTACAGCGTCTACTTAGCCCAGTTTGGTGGCCAGTGCTTTAGCCTTTGTCTTTTCTAGCCTGGCAATGCGAGCCACCGACTCTGGACCCAGGATGTTGCCTCCCAAGTGGCAGTGGATCTCATCATATCTGTCATTGTAATTGGTCCCGATGGCTTCCACCAGCTTAGTCAGAGCTCCTCTGTCTTCCAAGTTAACCTGTGTGAGGGTGACAGTGGTGCAGGTCTTCCTGTGGACCAGATGCCCCACCTGGCCTTCCCCTTGATGATGCAGTGGGGAACTCCCATCTTACAACACAGGGCAGGCAGGAAGACAACCAGCTGAATGGGATCCACATCATGTGCCATCACTACCAGCTGAGTCTTCTTGTTTTCCGCCAAGATGGTGACACATGAACCCCTGCTCGAAGGACAGGCGGCCTCTTAGTGGGGACATCCCCTTTGCCGGCAGCTTTCTTCTCAGCCTGGACCAACAATCTCTGCTTCTTTTCTTGCTTTGTCTCTGGTCTGTACCTGTGGGCCAGCTTGAGCATCTGAAGAGATGTTTGGCAGTCTAAGGCCTGGGTGAACTGGTTAATTGCAAGGGGCAATTTTAGACGCTTGTAGAGTAGTCTTTTGCCACTACAGCTGGATGTAGTGGGGCCATTTGACAAAGCAGGTGAGGTCCCTTTTGGACTGGATGTCCTGTCTGATCCCAAAATTCTTGGGCTTTTTCTCAAATGGGATTGACCACCTTCTCGGCCTCCTGCTTCTTCAGAACAGTAGGGGCTGGGGCCACCTTCTTCCCCTTGGCCTTTTTTCCTTTTGGTATCTTGGATGGCTGGAAGAGAGAGAGCGCTTTCATTTTGTATATGTTTTTAAAACGTGTATCACCAGGGATTATCTAGTGTACGTGGGGAGAGATCACAGCAGTTTGCACATGCTGTTCTTACTGTCTGGAGCATTCTTTGTCCTCACCCCTCTTTGCCAGGCCAACTATACTCTACCTTTCACCTGAGTATCACTTTTCAATAAAGCCTTCCCAATCCCCCAAGACAGAGTCAGGTGGCCTTTCTTTCTGCTATTTTTTTCTGCTTTGTGGCTCCCTGTATTTTATATATATA
>NW_026058878.1:0-13812 GCF_023721935.1 Panthera uncia | reverse complement strand
GGCGGGGCGGGCGCGCTGAGGCTCCGCCCTCCAAGTCCTCCGCCCTCCGCCCCGGGGACGACGCCGTGTCCGCGGGCTCTCCAGGGCTGCGGGACGTGCGGGGGTTGCGGAGGCGACGGGGTTCTGCTGCACCCGTTTTCCTCCCGGCTTGGGACCCCAGGTCCGCTGGACGAAAACCAGGGGCTCCTGCTAGTTAAGGGACGGACGGGGTGCGACGTTTAGGAAATCAAAATGTTCGCCTCGCCGTCAGCACACCCTTTTGTATAAATGCAAGTTCGCAACTATTGCATTTGCCGAAAAGGAGGTACCCCTTCCTCTCTAAGCAATAAGCACGGGCCCCGGGGGCACCAGCCCCTCCTTTAGCTTGCTTTCCCGCAACCACTGCAGTCTGAACCCCAGGCTCTGGTGCTGGGGGAAGGGGGTTTCGGGCCTCAAGGGGGGGCCACCAACGGCTCGCTCTTCCAGCCCCAGAGACTTTCCTTTCTCCTGCTTGGGTCCTCTCCCCATCCTCAGCAACAACTGCTTTTACCCTCCCACAAATGAAACTTTCAAAGGAGTCAGCTACCCAAAGCGCAGAACTATGGTGGCCACCATGAATATTACCGGCAAAGTGTAAATACAGTCCTGTACTCCCTAGTGCACCAGTCCTGCCCGCCCCCCACACTTAGTACCTGCTGTCAATCACAAGGGTTTCTCCTCCTTCCTTCCCTCACTTTCCAGGCCCAGCCCAGGACCCATGCCAGGTTTCACAGTTGACTTAGAAAATAAAATGTGGTCTGTTCACATAATGGAATATTATTCATCCATAAAAAAGAATGAAGTACTGATCCATGCAGCAACCTGGATGAAATTTGAAAACATGATACTAAGTGAAGAAAAACCAGTCAGGAAAGACCGCATATTGCATGATAGCATTTCCATGAAATGCCCAGAATAGGTGAATCCATAGGCGGAAAGCAGGTAGATAGGTGATTGTCAGGAGCTGGTGGTGATGGGAATGGGGCTTGACTGCTAATAGGAAAGGGGTTGCTTTTGAGGGTGATAGAAATGTTCTGGAACTAGATGGAGGTGGTGGGTACACAACACTGTCAAGGTACTAAATGCTCCTGAATCGTACGCTTTAAAATAGTTTGGCAAATATTATGTTTCATGTATTTTACCATGATAAAGATAAAAGAATAACAAAAGTAACACAACATCATGACTGTGATATTCCTGCCAAAAGGACATAACCTTGATCTAACCACCAGAAAACATCAGGCAAACCCACGTTGAGAAATATTTCTTCCAAGTAATTGGCCAGTAATCATCAAAAGTGTCAAGGTCATGAAAGTCAAAAAGTGAGGAACTGTCCCAAATTGGACTAAATGGAACATGGGATCCTGGTATTGTGAATGTCATTGCATCATGCCCATGTTAATTTCCTGGGTTTGATCAGTGTACTCTGATTGCATACAGCGTTTACATTAGGGGAAGCCTGCTGCAGAGTAAAGGGGAACTCTCTAGTATTTTTGCAATTTTAAGTCTAAAATTGATTCAAAACAAAAAGTAAGAAAAAGTTAAAAATAAAACCTTTCTTGAGCATCAACAGTGTGCCAGACAACTCTGATGTATTCCATTTTTACAGATGAAGAAACAGATTCAGAAGCGTGCGTTGCACAAGCCAGTAAAGTAAGATAATAATAGTAAACTTACCCTGACTGAACATGTCGTAAGGGCTAGAAACCACTGGATGCTTTCACTTGTGACCTATTTGGTCCTTACCGCAACCCTATGAGGTAGATGTTATTTCCCTATTTCAGAGATGTGAAACTGGGGACTGACGAGTGATGTGCCCACAGTCACACAGTCTAGGGACAGAGCTCAGACTCAAAACTGGGTCTGACCCCAGAGGCCATGGTGCTCTCAGTAGCCCTGGCACCACCCTCTGCAAGCCTCATGGTGGCCCTTTACCTGCCCCACCATCTCCCACGCCAACACACCAAGCTGGACAGGAAGCCCTTGGAGACCGTGCTGAAGGTTTACATTTCCCCCATTTAATGCAACCCTGCACTCCTCAATAATCTGAAAGATCTGTGTGATTTTCCTCCCTTCCCGTAATCATCTCAGTCCACCCACCATTTGTGGTGACTTTGGCATTTGTAAATTAGTCATGTCAGATTTTTAGATGCGGGCATGATTTTAGATCATGCCCACCTTCCTCCTTCTCTCCCGTATGTCTTCTGGGAGCATTTGGACAGCACTCTCTGTTGTTGAAGCCTGTATACTGCCAGAGCCTCCTTGATCTCTAGGTTAGGGTGTGAGTCATTCCATAAGCCCTTGGGATTGGGGATAATGTTCCCAACACTATGCATTAGGCCCTGGGTGTCTAAAGATACACTATCTGTGTCTTCAATGGGCTTATAGTAGCTGGGAAAGAAACTGGGAAAGGCTGTGGGTTAAGAAAATGGAATCATTTTATGTGAGGGAGAACGCTACAAAAAAGGTTAATCATGCTCTCCTAAAACCTGCAGTAGAATCGCTGGAGAGGGGTGCCCGGGTGGCTCAGACAGTTAAGCATCTGACTTCGGCTCAGGTCATGATCTCACGGTTCATGGGTTCGGGCCCCGGTCGAGCTCTGTGCTGACAGCTCGGAGCCTGGAGCCTGCTTCAGATTTGTGTCTCCCTCTCTCTCTGCCGCTCCCCCACTGGTGTCTTTCAAAAGTAAATAAATGTTTTATTTATTTATTTTTTTTTATTTTTGGGACAGAGAGAGACAGAGCATGAACGGGGGAGGGGCAGAGAGAGAGGGAGACACAGAATCGGAAACAGGCTCCAGGCTCTGAGCCATCAGCCCAGAGCCTGACGCGGGGCTCGAACTCACGGACCGCGAGATCGTGACCTGGCTGAAGTCGGACGCTTAACCGACTGCGCCACCCAGGCGCCCCTCAAAAGTAAATAAATGTTTTAAAAAAGAGAGAGAGAGAGAGAGAATCACCAGAGAGCCCTGGGCCCCTTCTCCTCGACCCCCAGACAGCAGAATGCTGCTTAATACTCAGCAGATACAGGACAGTTGCAACAGCTTTCTCAAACCGTCCAACCAACTTGCTGCCAGAGCTGTAGGGTTTTCTCTCTGTGATGCGCAGAGAACTTCCACCCAGATGCACTGTGAATCAGACCGTGTCCACACAAACTCTACCCGAGTTTTCGGCAAGTGTTGCCAGCCTCGTCATATCACCCTCGCCCTCCTCATACACACGTTCACCTGACCTTCGAGGGCGTCGGCTCCAAACTATCTCAAGCTGCACAGGATGACAACATGCCTGGCTTCGAAATAAACAGCACACAGACGGAGCTCTGGCCATTCTGCTCATGCTGGTCCCTGAGGCCTGAGCAGTGCCCACGTTATTTCTGGTTATCGGGTGGGCAATCATCTCGGAGAACCACCCACTGGAAGGTGGGATTCGTTGCTCTCACCCAGTCAAGCGTCCCAAGCCGTAGTTAACAAGCTTTGAGTACTTTTTCTCTCCCGTGGTAAGGATGAGTGTGTAGGAACAGACCCACATTTTCTCCCTCCAGCCCACTGGCTGGCCTCCTCACGGGCAGAACGTCACATGTCCAGGCAAAGTAAAAGAAGGCTGATTAGGGAAGATCCCAAAATCTCTGGCAGGCTCTACTATAACCCAGGAGTCTTCAATCTAACCATCTATATCAATTCCAAATCCTGCCCTGCCTGGTGCATAGCTCAATAATGAGCTACTGAGGGGTGCATGGATGGTTCAGTCAGTTGGGCATCTGACTCTTGATTTTGGCTCGGGTCATGGCCTCATGGTTCATGGGTTCGAGCCCCGCATCAGGCTCCTCAGTGTTAGTGTGGAGCCTGCTTGGGATTCTCTCTGTCTCTCTCTCTCTCTTAAAATAAATAAATAAACTTTAAAAAAAGCTTATGGAATGAATGCACATGGGAATTGTAAGAGAGGATGTGTGTGAAATAGTTAAGCTCTTGGTTGCTTTTAATAACCAAAATAAGTAATATCTGATGCAACGCTTGTGAGTTTAGAGCTCTCTCCACCTACATCTTAGAGTAGAGGCTCTGGCTGGCACCTAAAGCTGAAATATGTGATGGGCATATTCATGACCCCATGGGGCCAGGGAGAACCAGCCCAGGGGCAATCACATTTTCTAGTAGGGAGCTGGTTGGCTGACCCAACAAGGTTGATGAAGAGAGGACGGGGAATTCTGGGTAAAACCTGGTGAGTGTCACTCAGATTTGCAGCCTGGCCCAGCTCCTGCTGGACTGTCACTTCCATCCCATTTCATGGGCAACGCTAAGGAGACATGGCGTAGGTGTAAGAAAGACTGCCTGGGAGCTGTGCAGTGGATTGAAGAGCACCCCGCCCCATTCGTGTCCATCCAGAATCTCAGACTATGACCTTATATTTGGAAATAGGTCTTGGCAGATGGAATTAGTTAAGATGAGGTGCTACTGGATTCAGATGGGCCCTAAATCCCGTGACTGGTGCCCAGGACACAGAGACACGCAGGGAGAAGAAAGCCATGGGGAAGACGGAGGCAGAGATTGGAGACATGTGTCCACAAGCCAGGGAACCTCAAGTGTTTCCAGGAGCCACAGAAGCTGGAAGAGACAGGAAGGAGCCTCCCTGAGCACCTTCAGAGAGAGCTGACCCTGCTCATACGTTGAGTTCTGACTTCTGGCCTCCAGAACCGTGAGCAAATACAATGCTGGTGTTTGAAACCACCAAGTTTGTCGTGGCAGTCCCGGGAAACTCCTACAAAGTGTTTCATCACCTTCTGCAAGTGAGGGTGCAATGGGCACTCCAGGTGACCCCTCTGACGGTGCAGACACAGAAGATGAACGGCAGGAGGGACTCTGCCCGCTTCACAGCAGACTAGAGCAAACCTCTAACATCTTGAGAGCTGCAGAGCTGCAGGAGACCCCGAGGCCACACGGGGGGTGGAGGTCAGCCCTGACCAGTGAGGTAAGAAAGAGGAGGAATCCAGTCACTTCTGTTTAGAGAGTCTCTAGGAGCGCCTGGAGGGCTCAGTGGGTTAAGCGTCTGACTTCGACTCAGGTCGTGACCACACAGCTTGTGGGTTGGAGCCCTGAGTCAGGCTCTCAGGGCCTGGAGTCAGAGCCTGGAGCTCTGACCACTCAGAGCCTGGAGCCTGCTTTCGATTCTGTGTCTCCCTCTCTCTCTGCCCCTCCCCTGCTCATGCTCTGTCTCTCTCTCAAAAATAAATAAAAACATTAAAAAAAAAAAAACTGACCAGAAACTCAGGGCAGGTGGTAGGACTTGCCAAGAACAGGCTTCCCTTTTGCACTGTGCTTCTCAGCCCAGCCACTTGCTACAACCACTGGGATGCTTTGAACACTAATGACCTGACCCCAGCCTCATAAATTCTGATGTAACCATTTGGGGCTAGGAAGGAGTATAGGAGGGCATTTCAAACCTCCTCAGGCGATTCTTTTTTTTTTTTTTAAGTTTTATTTATTTATTTTTGAGACAGAGAGACAGTGCACATGAGTGGGGAGAGGAGAGAGAGTCCCAATCCACAAATCGTGAGATCATGACCTGAGCCAAAATCAAGAGACCGGTGCTCAACCCACTGAGCCACCCAGGCACCCCCTCCCCAGGTGATTCTTTTTTTTTTTTAATTTTTTTAAGTTTATTTATTTATTTTGAGAGAGACAGAGAAAGCAAGAGAGAGAAAAAGAGAAACCGAATCGCAAGCAAATTCCGCACTGTCAGCGTGGAGCCTGATGCAGGGCTCAAACTCATGAATCTCGGGGTCATGACCTGGGCCGAAACCAAGAGTCAGACGATTAACCGACTGAGCCACCCAGGCGCCCCCTCCCCAGGTGATTCTTATGATCATTTACTGCCTTAGAATGTTGTAGTTGGGACATTTTGGGGGGGACCCCCTCCCATGTCAGCACTTACAAGTGCCCTTCCCTGGATTAGTCAGATTTTCCAGAGAAGGCTCTTTAAGCCTGGCTTCCACTCAGCTGAGAAGCAACAACGGCAGGAAAACTGAGGGTTCGGTATCTAAACCTTCCCTTAGCAAAACACTATTCCGGATGGTTCTGAGCTGTTGGACAGCTGCTGGCTTTTACTCAGGAGCCTTGCTAGGACAGTCATGTGCATGATGAACCCGCAAACTGTTAGCTTCATCCATCCGTATCTATCCTGGTGGATCCCCGTATACTCGGGTATATTTAGGCACACGATCCTATCAGATTCTTACCGACACTACTCAGAAAGAAAAGTTGTGAGCCAGACAAGTGTTACCACAATGCCGATAAATAACGATTGTTTTCCAACATAAAACACTCCAGGAGGAAGTGTCCAGTGCCATCTACAGTACTCAGTATGTGAGAAGCTCCATGCTGTTGAGTCCAGGCTGTATGCAACCAGCACAGTGTTTCCTGGAAGAGGAATCTCTGGGATCTCTGTGCTGTTGTCATTTATGCTTCATGTTTCAATGCTTCACAACAAGGTCCTCACACAAGTCATGATAAAAACCCACCAGGCCTGTTTGAGGGAGACAAGCCTTTCTCACGTACAGTGAGCAGCCCAGCCTGAAGAAGATTCTGCCGTCTTTCCAAAGAGCGCTCTTGACTACAACTCTAACACATAAGACGCCTTTGGTTTTAAGAGTCTTGTTGCTTGGGGAGCCTGGGTGGCTGTCGGTTAAGCGTCCGACTTCGGCTCAGGTCATGATCTCGCGGTTCGTGAGTCGGAGCCCCCCATCAGGCTCTGTGCTGACAGCTCGGAGACCGGAGCCGGCTTTGGATTCTGTGCCTCCCTCTCTCTCTGCCCCTCCCCCACTCACACTCTATCTCTCTCAAAAAATAAACATTAATTTTTTTTTTTAAAAAGGGTCTTGGGGCTCATGATTTCTAAGAATAGTGTTATAATTTGGGGCAACATCCACATCCTCTCTTACATGCAACTGTGAGACGGGGAGCCTGGAAAGAAGAGCCAGTGGTCCCCACTTTGGTGTCTCTGCTGCCCTTCCCGCTCCCTGCGAGAGTGGTTAGGTTATGGCAGGCAATTTGTAGTGTTCCAGGCCAGATCATGCCCTCCCCCAAATTCATATGTTGAAGTCCAAACCTCCAGTTTCTTAGAATATGACTGCATTGGAAATAAGCTCCTGGAAGAGGTGATTAAGTTAAAATGAGGTCATTAGGGCGGGCCCTACCCCAGGATGACTGGCGTCCTCATCAGAAGAAGAAATCTGGACACTTACATGTACAGAGAAAGATGATCTGAAGGGACACAAGAGGACAGCCGTCCACAAGCCCAGGAGAGGGGCTTCAGAAGAAACCAATGCCCCCAACACCTTGATCTTGGGTTCCCAGCCTCCAGAATGGGAAGAAAATAAATTTCTATTGTTTAAGCTGCCTGGTCTGTGCTACTTTGTTACGGCAGCCCTAGCCAACTAATACAGATGGTAAGTTTTTCAGATGCATTCCACCACAATGAATAATAATAATAATGATCGTTCATAAGCCTATCAATATACAAGCGGAATAAAACAACAAATCTATTTTAAATTTTCCACTGCCTCCATCCAATCGTTTTTTGTGGCTCCACCCCGTCCGCACACACACCCTGCGCAATTGCCCTTTTTGTGTCTCTCCAGCCAAGGATATTCAGGGACAGGAATATTGGGTGCTGGAGGTGGGATTTACTGCAGGAGCAGCCTCAAGGAAAGCCGTGAACTTCCGCCCCCTTCCTCAAGACTGAGAAGTTGACCCTCTGTGTGCTTCCCTAGCAACGTGGACGTGCTTGTGTTATCAACCATACTGCAACCTAAAATCAGATGCATGGGGGGCACCTGGGTGGCTCAGTCAGTTAAGCGTCTGACTTTGGCTCACGTCATGATCTCACCGTTCATGAGTTCAAGATCCCCGTCGGGGAGCCTGCTTTGGATTCTGTGTCTCCCTCTCTCTCTGCCCCTCCCCTGCTCACACTCTGTCTATCTCTCTCAAAAATAAATAAACATTAAAAAAAATTTAATAAGATAAAAATCAGATGCGTAGATAGCTCTTCGAAGGCTCTCTACCCCTGGGAGGCAGAGATGGGGCACGGAAAGGTCTGGTACTGGGGCAGCCAGGCTGCAGGGTCTAGAAGCCCCTGTCTAACCTGTCCCCGACTCCCTGCACTTGCCGATAGAAGCTGGTTGGCAATCACAGGAGGATAGACAGAAAGCTATGAGAAGCAGCATTCCAGCTGCAAAATCCCAGGCCGCTGGACAGGGAACGTGTGTCACAGTTTAATTTCAGCCTGTCTGGGAGGCAAGTTTAAGCACGTTTCAAATCCTGGCAACATCCAAAACTAGGAAACCACCTTTCCCCCACACCTTGAGTTACTCAAAGGCACATTCGAAGACACTGGGGTAGAAGTGCATTGGGACACAGATAATCGCCGTGTCCATCGTAATACAAACGTCTGGGGTTTATGAAATACTTTATGGTTTGCAAGAGGCTTGCCCCCATGCTCCTTCCTTTGATCCTCAGAACAGTGCTGGGAGGTCAGGGGACAATGTAAATGCCCCCAGGACAGAGGCAGGCACCCAAGCTGGGGCTGGCCCCCACCGCCACAGAGCCATGCCCCAACAGAAGCGGGTCTAGCTCACTATTGTCTCTGTCCCACCCTGAGAACAATAATTACCACTGTGGTCGCTTGCTCTGTGTCTGGCATTTCCATTTACTGTCTTATTCCTTCCTCAACCACCCTTTTTTTTTTTTTTTTTTAAGTTTATTTATCCACTCTGAGAGACAGAGCCCACACATGTGGGGAAGGGGCAGAGAGAGAGAATCCCAAGCAGGCTCCACACTATCAGTGCAGAGCCTTATTCGGGGCTCGAGCCCACAAACTGAGAGATCATGACCTGAGCCGAAGTCGGACACTTAACTGACTGAGCCACCCAGGCGCCCCCATCCTCAATCACCCTTTGAAGAAACCAAGGTTTAGGGGGATTTGAACTCAGGAGTGTCCCTGAATGCCCCCTTCTAACTCAGCTGCGTTCAATTTTCTCCTGTTCCATCCAGCTCCTTTGTACTGGGTTCCTGGTACGTACGAGGCAGGTTTAGACCTGCAGTGTCACCCTGTTTGTTTTTCAGTGGGGGCAGGAGGTCGGTGGTAGCTGCCCCTGCTACAACCTTGGGACAAGTACATACTGGATAAGCAGGCAGTGGGACCCATCATCCAACAACAGGTGGACAGGGCCGGTGTGCTGGTTCCCGGGGCAGCAAGCATACACAGCCCAGGGCCAGGCAGGGCACAGTCAGCACTCCCTAAGATTCAGGGAGATGGGGGAAAGAAAATCCTAAAGAGCCCGGGCAGCATTGCCAGGACAGCCTAAACTCGCATTCCTGGGCCGCTTAAGTATCCCGAGAAGATGGAGTTAGTATTAATTGTCTCTGCTGCAGCCAGGCCACAGTGCCCTTCCAGGGTGGGCGGGGGGAGGGGCTAACCTCATTTGACAACTCAGCCCCGAGCTGGGCTTCCTTTGAGTCCTTATCCACTGAGGCTGTGGCCACAGTACTGTCTACAGGAGGTGTGACCCCATCAGTGCCCGGCCAGAGACGGTGGCCATGCAGGAGCGCCCTGGCTGCAGACACAGGGACACGGCAGCGACCTGGCAGGTCTCCTTCTTCACTGGCTCCAGGTGGAGCTCAGAGACACAACTGGCCACATGCAATTCTGGACTGCCATTATATTCAACAGCCCCACTGTCTGCTCCCAGCAAGCACGGAAGGGGGATAAGACACGGGTGGGGAGAGAAAATGCCTCGAAGCCCTGCAAGTCCCGGGAGGGCCCTGGGAGGGGAGGAGCCTCCGGGGGACTCTGAAGGTGCAGGCTGTGCTGGGAAGGTCAGGCAGGCCCGCTGGACTGCAGCGCAGAGGGGGCATGAGCCAAGCAAGCAGCATGGGCAGGGTGGGACCAGGTGGACAAGAGTCTCAGAAGCCTTTGGAGGATTCGTGAGGCAGAGTGCGGGTACCTGGGGTGCCCCTGCAGAGGAGGCTCGGCACAGAGCAGCTCAGCAGACCTCCCCCCACCCAGCTGTATCTGCCTACGAAGGTGGAACCAGGAGGGCTGCAGAAATGTGCTTGGGGTGAAGAAGAAACCTACCTCTCATCTGGGACCGATGATGTCATTCAAAAACGCAGACACGTCCCTGCCTGATGGCACCACGGCTCAAAGTCACGAGGCAGAGACACTTGAGGAGGTGGGGAAGGCAGGCGGGGGAAGCCAGGTCTGCCGAGGCTCTCTTGTGGAATCTGGGCGCGGCCACCCTACGCAGGGATTTGGAATGTGCCGCTGCCGCGTGAATTCCTGGTGCATTTTTGAGGCTAAGGTGATTGTGAAGGTAGAAGCTGTCAGGAAAGAACGGCATCCTTCTCACGCAGGCTCTGACAGGCGGGCAGCGGGAGCTGGTTCCACCCAAGAGCTCACGGCCGGGTGACAAACGGATGTCATCCCCACCGGTGGCTCTAAAAGTGGCCCCTGGCTCATAAGCCTGGA
The DNA here is from genome assembly GCF_023721935.1 of Panthera uncia. Lineage (NCBI taxonomy): Eukaryota > Metazoa > Chordata > Mammalia > Carnivora > Felidae > Panthera > Panthera uncia. Next base: position 3,277 of record NW_026058878.1, on the reverse strand, counting down.
TCACACAGGGAGGCCAAGCAGACTTCGCTTGCCAATCCCCATGACGAAAAGGCCTAGGGACAAGGGGCAGTCATTCAGAAGAGGGCTTCCCGCTGGTCACGAAGCGAGGTCTGCTCTTTCTTTTTTTTTTTTTTTTTCAACGTTTTTTATTTATTTTTGGGACAGAGAGAGACAGAGCATGAACGGGGGAGGGGCAGAGAGAGAGGGAGACACAGAATCGGAAACAGGCTCCAGGCTCCGAGCCATCAGCCCAGAGCCTGACGCGGGGCTCGAACTCACGGACCGCGAGATCGTGACCTGGCTGAAGTCGGACGTTTAACCGACTGCGCCACCCAGGCGCCCCTGGTCTGCTCTTTCTAATGGCCGGTTACCAGGGCGCCTGGCTGGCTCAGTCGGTAGGACACGCAACTCTTCATCTTGGGGCTGTGAGTTCAAGCCCCATGTTGGGTGTAGAGATTACTTAAAAAATAATAAATGATCTCTAATAACTGTGACTATAATGTTATATATATGCACCCATTTTTCCAGTTATGTAAATGCCAAGAAAGGATATGCACAGAGCAGAGGTCATTAGGCTAGAAGCTTGAGAATGTCACGGCCCCTGTTCCCTTTGTAACAGCATGGAGGCCTGGATACACTGAAAAATCCTCCTGTCCCACAATACCTAAAAAGAAAAAAAATTGTGGGGCACCTGGGTGGCTCAGTTGGTTAAGCTTCAGACTCTTGATCTCTGCTCAGGTCATGATCTCATGGTTTGTGAGATCGAGCCCCATGGTGGGCTCTGTACTGACAGCACAGAGCCTGCATGGGATTCTCTCTCTCTCTCTTCTCTCTGCCCTTCCCCCACGCTCTCCCTCAAAACAAATAAAGGTTGTTTGTTTGTTTTTTTTAGGTACATTCATATTGTTGTGCAACCATCACCACCACCAACTCCAGAACTTTACATCTTCCCACACTGAATCTCTGTCCCCATGAAACACTCATTTCTAGTTTCTGTCTGCCCCCAGTCCCTGGTAACATCTGTCCTACTCTCTCTCTACGAATCTGACCATTCTAGTGCCTCATATAAGAGGAATCATGCACTATTTGTCCTTATGGGTCTGGCTTATTTCACTTAGCATAATGTTCTCAAGGTACATCTATATTGTAGAATGTGTTACAATTTCATCGCTTTTCAAGGTTGAAGGTACGCCACTGTACGTATGTCCCACAATCACTCATCAACGGACATTTGGATTGTTTCTACCCTTTTACTTTTGTGAATAATGCTGCTACGAACATCAGAGTTTCTGCTTTTTCTTGACTTCATTTTAGTGATTTTCTTCTAGAATTTTTTTTTTTGCATGTGAAAATTATCAATAGGCTTTTTCATAGTCTATTATCCCTGTGACCTCTGCTGCATTTATGGTTATATCCTTCTTTAAATTTTTCATATTATTGGGGTGCCTGGGTGGCTCAGTTGGTGAAGTGTCCAACTTCGGCTCAGGTCATTATCTCACATAATGAGTTCTAGCCCTGCATTGGGCTCTTTGCTGACAGCTCAGAACCTGGAGCCTGCTTCGGATTCTGTGTCTCCCTCTCTCGCTACCCCTCCTACTCTCTCTCTCTCTCTCTCTCTCTCTCTCTCTCTCTCTCTCTCTCTCTTTCTCCTCAAAAATAAACATTAAAAAAAGAAAAAGAAATGAAATCTTCATATAATTTATTTGTGTCTTTTTTTCTAGATTGTCTTGTCAGAGACTTACCAACTGCTACTCTTTCAAATATCCAATCTTATTAGTTAGAATTGGGTTCAGCTCCAGGTTAGAGAAAACCTCCAAATTACAGCAGCTTCCCACATTCTCACTGTGATATGAGCAGAAGGCTTATTCGGGGACTGGCCTGGCAATCCAGATGGAGAGCCAGGCTCCCTAGATCCTGTCGCTCTTTCATTGTCCAACGAAAGAAAAGTCAATGTCCAATATCTGAAGGTCACCCTTTTGTCTAAGACAGTTTCTGGAAATCTAGACAGGAAGAAGGAGGAAGGAGAGAAGAAAGGCAGGCACACAGCACTTACGCTCATATCACACGGATCAGAACAGTCGTATGGCCAAATTACAGAAGGGTCGAGGGAATGTTTTGTTGTTTGTCCTCTCCAAATCTGCATGCTATTGCTGCCACTCGTTTTACGCCTACGTATGTTATAAACTCCACACCACAAGATTTCTTTGCCATAGTCAATTATCTTTTTTTTTTTTTAATGTTTATTTGTTTTTGAGAGAGAGAGAGATGGAGCATGAGGAGGGGAGGGGCAGAGAGAGACGGAGACACAGAACTGGAATCGGGCTCTAAGCTCCGCGCTGTCAGCACAGAGCCCAATGTGGTGCTCGAACTCACAAACTGAGATCATGACCTGAACCAAAGTCAGACGCTCAACTGAATGAATCACTCAGGCACCCCTGCCTAGTCAATTATCTTTTAAAGAAAATTTTTAAATGAGAAACGTTTCTGTCTATTTCCCCTGCTCCAGTGGTCTTCATTTCTATATATACATCTAATTTTCCATCTGGTATCACTTTCTTCTGCCCGAAGAACATTCTCTAATATTTGATAGCACATTATCTACAAGAAAAAACTCTCAGCTTTTGTGTATTTGAAAAAGTTTTTTGAAAAATAATTTTACCACACTGGATATAGAATTCTAGATGGATCGTTGTTTCTTTTGGTGCTTTAAAGGTGTTGTTCTGATGTCTTCTGGCTTCCGTCGTATATGACAGGAAATCTGGAGTAATTCTAACCTTTGTTCTGTATTTTATATCTTTTTATCTCAAAATTTAAGATTTTTTTTTATTATCACTGGTTTTCAGCAATTTGGTTATGATGTGTCTTGCTTTGGTTTTATGTTTATTCTGCATGGGATTCTTTAAGTGTCTTAGATCTGTCTATAATTCTCTTTATAGTTTTCATCAAATGAAGAAGACACTTTGGCCATTATCTCTTCAAATCTATTTCTTTCCTGACCTTCCTCTTTCTGGGACTTCTGTTACACACGATCACACATATACATCCTGCTCAACAATATCCCACAGGTCCGAGAGGATCTGGTGGGGTTTGCTTCTTTTTTTTTCCTACGCTTTAGTGTGGATAGAATCCATTACTGTGTTTACAAGTTCACTGATCTACTCTTCTGCAGAGTCTAATCTGTTGTTGATCCCATCTGATAAAATTTTCAGTGCCACAAGGACCATTTAGGATTTTTTTTTTTATATCTTATACTCTTCTCCACACTACGTAATTTCCT
>NW_026058877.1:0-83281 GCF_023721935.1 Panthera uncia | reverse complement strand
GCCATTGGATAGTTGTTGTTGTTGTTGTTGTTGTTGTTGTTGTTGTTGTTTTTAAGAAAGATTCAACATTACAAATACGAAAAGGGGCCTACACATGTAAGGGGCCCTGAAGTGTAGGTATCACTAGCTCTTTGGTAAATCTACCTCTGATCAGACAATTAGCCACATGTCCCACCCCTCACAATAATCTAGGCCATGTTTACTGGTGATTTGACACTGCTATGCAGACCACACAGTTCCCTGCTTTGGGGAGGGAAAAGCAAACCTTGATGAATGGATGAGCATATAGAATCAGTTCTGAAATAAAAAAGTAGAGTTAAGTACCTTTCCCACTCTGCAATACAAAATAAGGGAGGATCATATATTTGAGCTCCAGTATCATGCTGTAAATGATTACATAGAATAGGGTCAGGCAGAACTTTTTTCCGGATCCAATATGAGAGGGAGTTATGGGAAATGAAGCAGGTGGTAAAAATCTGTTACACTCTAGCAAGTTTATGTTCCCAAAGACTGTTTCACCACAAACTTTACCACTCTAATCATATTACTGGGCTGAACTGGGCTTATGATCCACAAATCAACTCATAACAGCTCACTTCTATCACATAAAAGCTGGGAAGATATCTGGGTTCAAGTTACAGAACTCTTGCAAATTCTGACCTCACGCAAGGTAAGCCATCTCTAGCCCAAAGTGACTTCATTTCCTACCCTAGCAATCTTTCTACTTCACATGCTTCACAGATCTTTCTCTGCTTTCCCTCTCTCAAAACCTTCCCCTCTACTTTTCTGACTAGATTTTAGACCCCATTCCCTCCTGCTTAATGAATAACTTTTCTCCAGTACACTGGTTCTCAAACATCTAGGCTCAGGACCCCTTTTGTATTCTTAAAATTTATTGGATGCAAAAGAGGTTTTGTATATGTGGGTTACATCTATTTATATTTACCATGTTAGAAAATAGAACAGAAAATTTTTAATATTTACTTAGATAAAACAATACTCTTTACATATTAATATACTTTATAAAAATAACTTTTTAATTTTTAAAAAAAATTTTTAATGTTTATTTTTGAGAGACAGAGAGAGCAAGCATGAGCAGGGGTGGGGCAGAGAGAGAGAGGAGACACAGAACCTGAAGCAGGCTCCAGGCTCTGAGCTGTCAGCACAGAGCCCAATGCGGGGCTCGAACCCACGAACTATGAGATCATGACCTGAGCCAAAGTCTGATGCCTAACCAACTGAGCCACCCAGGTGCCACCAAAATAACTACTTTTTTAAAACAAAAAAATAGAAGAGTGACATTGTTTTATGGTTTTGCAAATCTCTCTACTGTGTAGATTAATAGAACACAGCTAGATTCTCATACTTGCCTCTGTATTCAATCTGTTACAGTATGTTGTTTTGGTTGAAGTATATGAAAAAAAATCCAGCTTCACAGAGACATGTTGGAAAAAGGAATATTTTAATAACCCGTTTAGATTCTTCTTCGACGCTACGCTAAAGTTCAACAAGTGGGGTTTCTTAAAGGTTAGCTGCAATGTGAAATCTAAAACCCTATCTAAGAATGTTTTATACTCTGTAACATTAACCATTAGTCTATCTTGCACTTTGAATCTTGCACTTTGAATGTGCATTTACCCCGGCACAATTTTGTAACATCTTATACTGGGAAATATTGGTTCACTGAGCTATGCAAATCTCCCTAACATTGACACATTTCATTTTACAACATTAAACACACACACACACACACACACACACACACACACACACACACATTAATATCACTACCAATATTATCAAGAAAAGTCTTTTTCGGTGGGGGGATGGGCTAAAAGGGTTAGAGGCATTAAGGAAGACACTTGCTGGGATGAACACTGGGTGTTACACCCAGGGGATGAATCACTGGAATCTATTCCTGAATACATTATTGCATTATATGCTAACTAACTTGGATGTAAATTAAAAAAAAAAAAAAAAAAGTCTTTTAAGTATTAAGAAGCTAGCAGACTCATGGTGGCAGATACAAATGTTCCAAACTGCTAATTTTCACTTGAAAGCTCAGATGTTATCACTGGCAATAAAAACTAACAGTTGGCTTCCTTAAAGTGACAGGATTTTACTTCATTCATTTTTCAAGAAGAGTGTTACAAAATATCCATGTCTGAAAACCATAGTTTTTCTGGCATTCTTTCAAGTAAGAATAATATTCTGTGATAAAAGCAGCTAGGTTTAACTCATAACCCAAACAATTGCCTAAGGGCTTTTCCTCAAGACAACTCAGTGTGCAAGAGAAGTGCATACTTCCAATTTTGTCACACAGAATATGAAAAAGATATTCTTTTTTTAAAAAACGTTTTTATTATTTATTTTTGAGAGACAGAGACAGAGCATGAGTGGGGGAGGGGCAGAGAGCGAGGGAGACACAGGATCCGAAGCAGGCTCCAGTCTCCGAGCTGTCAGCACAAAGCCCAATGTGGGGCTCGGACTCGAGAGGACTCGAGAACCTCAATATCATGACCTGAGCTGAAGTCAGACGCCTAACTGACTGAGCCACCCAGGTGTCCCATGAAAAAGATATTCTTAAATGGAACTGGAATTTTTTCCCATTACAACTGTGTGACAGTGACGACTACAATAACTAACAGTAGAATTTGGTGCCTCCATCTTGATTTGTGCCAAGGCACCTGCAGTTCTACCTACCTGTTGCTTTGCATCACTAGTATATATGTCAGCTCAGTGAAAAGGGCAAATAGCAACATACCAGCCAAGAGGGAGAAGCAAATAAAGTATCCAAGGACAGATGAATAAATGAACAAAATGCATTATATACATAAAATGGATATTCTTCAGCCTTAAAAGAGAAGGAAGCTTTGTCATATGCTACATATGGGTGAGCCTTGAGGATATCATGCTAAGTAAAACAAGCCAGTCACAAAAAGACAAATATTGTGAGTTCCACTTACGTGAGAGATGGGAAGCAGCCATATTCATCAAAACAGAAAATAGAATAGTGGTTACCAGGGGTTGGTGCAGGGAGGGAAAAAAGTGGAGTTGTTGTTTAATGGGTATAGAGTTCAGACTTGCAAAATGAAAAAGTTCTGGAGATTGGTCAAATAACAATGTGAATACACTTAACAGTACTGAACTGTATACTTAAAAGTTGTTAAAATGGTAAATCTTATGTGTTTTTTTCCAATTAAAAGAAGGGCAAGCAATCCCTATCAAAATAACACCAGCATTCTTCACAGAGCTAGAACAAACCATCCTAAAATTTGTATGGAACCAGAAAAGACCCCAAATAGCCAAAACAATCCTGATAAAGAAAACCAAAGCTGGAGGCATCACACTCCCGGACTTCAAGACGTATTATAAAGCTGTAATCATCAAGACAGTATGGTACTGGCACAAAAACAGACCCTCAGATGAATGGAACAGAATAGAGAACCCAGAAATGGATCCACAAACATATGGCCAATTAATCTTTGACAAAGCAGCAAAGAATATCCAATGGAATACAGTCTCTTGAGCAAATGGTGCTGGGAAAACTGGACAGTAACATGCAGAAGAATGAACCTGGACCACTTTCTTACACCATACACAAAAAATAAACTCAAAGTGGATGAAAGACCTAAACATAAGACAGGAAGCCATCAAAATCCTAGAGGAGAAAGCAGGCAAAAACCTCTTTGACCTCGGCCCCAGCAACTTCTTACTCAACACGTCTCCAGAAGCAAGCGACACAAAAGCAAAAATGAACTATTGGGACCTCATCAAACTAAAAAGCTTCTGCTTTTATTTTTATGTATATACACATATACATATGTGTATATATATATATATATACACATATGTATATACATACACACACACACACACACACACACACACACACACACAAATGGAATATTACTCGGCAATCAAAAAGAATGAAATCTTGCCATTTGCAACTACATGGATGGAGCTGGAGGGTATTATGCTAGGCGAAACTAGTCAGAGAAAGACAAATATCATATGACTTCACTCATACGTGGAATTTAAGATACAAAACAGGTGAACATAAGGGAAGGGAAGCAAAAATAATATAAAAACAGGGAGGGGGACAAAACAGAAGAGACTCTTAAATATAGAGAACAAACAGAGGGTTGCTAGAGGGGTTGTGGGAAGGGGGATGGGCTAAATGGGGGGCATTAAGGAATCTACTCCTGAAATCATTGTTGCACTATATGCTAACTAACTTGGATGTAAATTAAACAATAAATAAATTTTTTTAAAAAGGGCAAATAACATCTTAGTATTATTATGAAAATAGCTTTGGCCTAATTTTGGCCTCACAAACTCCCTGAAAAGGTCTCAGGAACTCCCAAGTAAACACTTGACAACCACTGCTGTAATGTGACCTTCTTTTTCCCATCTGCTTCTCTACCTATTCCTCCCCCTTCCCTTCTTTGACATGACTTCCCAGGACCTGAATGTGAGACCGGAAACCATCAAAACCCTAGAGGAGAAAGCAGGAAAAAAACCTCTGACCTCAGCTGCAGCAATTTCTTACTTGACATATCTCCAAAGGCAAGGGAATTAATAGCAAAAATGAACTATTGGGATCTCATCAAGATAAAAAGCTTATGCACTGCAAAGGAAACAATCAACAAAACTAAAAGGCAACCAATGGAATGGGGAAAGATATTTGCAAATGACATATCAGACAAAGGGCTAGTATCCAAAATCTATGCAGAACTCACCAAACTCCACACCTGAAAAACAAATAATCCAGTGAAGAAATGGGCAGAAAACATGAATAGACACTTCTCTAAAGAAGACATCCAGGTGGCCAACGGGCACATGAAAGATGCTCAACGTCACTCCTCATCAGGGAAATACAAATCAAAACCACACTCAGATATCACCTCACGCAGTCAGAGTGGCTATAATGAATAAATCAGGAGACTATATAGATGCTGGCAAGGATGTGGAGAAATGGGAACCCGCGTGCACTGTTGGTGGGAATGCAAACTGGTGCGGCCACTCTGGAAAACAGTGTGGAGGTTCCTCAAAAAATTAAAAATAGATCTACCCTATGACCCAGCAGTAGCACTGCTAGGAATTTACCCAAGGGATACAGGAGTGCTGATGCATAGGGGCACTTGTACCCCAATGTTTATAGCAGCACTTTCAACATAGCCAAATTATGGAAAGAACCTAAATGTCCATCAACTGATGAATGGATATAGAAATTGTGGTTTATATACACAATGGAATACTACGTGGCAATGAGAAAGAATGAAATGTGGCCTTTTGTAGCAATGTGGATAGAACTGGAGAGTGTTATGCTAAGTGAAATAAGTCATACAGAGAAAGACAGATACCATTTGTTTTCACTCTTATGTGGATCCTGAGAAACTTAACAGAAGACCATGGGGGAGGGGAAGGAAAAAAAAATTAGGGAGGGAGAGAGCCAAACCATAAGAGACTCTTAAAAACTGAGAATAAACTGAGGGTTGATGGGGGGTGGGAGGGAAGAGAGGGTGGGTGATGGGCATTGAGGAGGGTACCTGTCGGGATGAGCACTGGGTGTTGTATGGAAACCAATTTGACAATAAATTTCATATTTAAAAAAACACAAAAAACAAAAGTTATCCAAGCTTTGGCACTCAGGAAAAAAAAAAAAAAAAAAAAAAAAAAAAAACCCACCCCAAAACTAAGAAAAAAAAAAAAAAAAAAAAAAAAAAAAAGAAGCCTCCACTCAACAATGCTGACTCTTGTGATATTCACAATGATTTGAAAAGGCCTCCTTCTTCTGTTTTACAATGTGGAATGTCATTATTCCCTTTAAGCAGTTTGTTTATATTCTAGTATGCGCTCCAAAGACTTCTTTCCTATTTGTTTGTTCCACCTCTGCACTTAGCCTATTAAGTTTCCCAAGAGCAGACACCTTATTTGCAGTATCCCCAACTGTCACAATGCCCCTCACATGTCCCTGACACGTATCAACCAACACTGACTGGTTTGGTCCTAGAGCTCACTGTATGGAGCTGCAGGTTTGTCAACTCCTCTATGTCTTTATTAGCTGTCTAGCTATACATACTCCAAATCAATTGGTCTCCTTTTCAGAAACTTTCAATGGCTTTCCAAAGCATCCTGTCATCCTCCTGGGTTCCTGTCAAGATAAGCAACTTTACAACTCTAATCTGCATGCAACTCAACTTTGCTTTCCCTTCTCTTAAGAAGTCTCCACGTGTACATTGGCAGAAAAATGTCACCTGACATTTGAACATAAGGGAGTAAGAAAGGACCAGGCAGCAATTCTGCTACACTTCCCATTTGAATTTTTGCTCAATGGTTGCAGCCAGCAGGAAGTCTCCATTTTTCTCATCATGCATACAAATGAGTAACTGAAAAACAATTTTCCCCTCTTGGAAGTAATAGTATCACATCTTTCTGGAACTCTGACCTCTTCTGATCTAATCAGGCTTCTTACACTTTGCAAACACTGAAGGTCTTCCTCTGTCTAGGCACCTGACACGGATAGATCGATGGTCCTTTCTTGCATTTGTGACTTGCAGTCCCGGCCTTAGCCATCATTATCAATTACTTGCATTGCTGGACTCTTCTGCTTTGCTGATATTACACTAGGTTAATTCCTAAAGAGGACCTAAAGCCCAAAAGAAAAGTTCCAAAATCTTTGGAATCCCTCACATCCAGTTTCCCAGGAGAGATCTGATTCACTATCACACATATTTACCCCCCTACATACATACATGCATACACCCTTTCTATTTGAGAAACCTGATTTCCCTCTAATCACTGCTGAGTCAATGAAAGGAAAGTTACTCACATATACATCACCCAAAATAAAACTGAAGACAGTGGCTTTCACTACCACTATCCTGAAAACATTAACAGCATTAGGGCAGTAACTGACCAAACCATTACTTAGCTTACAAAATCAACACTAATTATGCCACTTCCAGAGTTCAAACAGAACTCAGCAATGCACCAAAAGTCCATTAAATGGCTCCCATCAGCATAGAGCCACCAGCTTTTTGCTGAATATCATCATAGTCTTTCAACCCCATTCAAGACTCAGAACCAAATATAACATTATAGAGAAAGCAGCTGTGTGCGACTGATGATAGTAATACATACCCAGGAAAGCATCTTGTAAGGTTATTGCTTATCTCCTGACAAGATTCACCAGAGCATTAAGGAGCATTTATAATTTAAAGCTCTGCTTATAAACACTATTAACACTGTTAAAGGACAAGTAAGTGAATAAAAGAATAAATGTCAATAAATGCCAAGTAAATGCCTTCAATTTCACCAGCAAAAGTCTCTGAATGATTCTATTGTACATAAGAAGCCTGAACTTCATCTGCATATCCTGAAGCTTATCATTTTTTTTTTAACATTTATTCATTTTTGAGAGATGGAGAGAGATAGAGCATGAATTGGGGAGAGGCAGAGAAAGAGGGAGACACAGAATCTGAAGCAGGTTCCAGGCTCTGAGCTATCAGCACAGAGCCCAACGTGGGGCTCGAACCCACAGACGGCAAGATCATGACCTGAGCTGAAGTCAGAACCTTAACTGACTGAGCCACCCAGGCGTTCCTGAAGCTTATCATTTTTATCCTAACCAAAAGCAATGTCTCTTTTCAACTTGCTTTAAACAGAATTGAAACTCCTAAGGAAAGTCAGTACTGAACCCACTGCTGATGCAGAACTTTTCACTCATAGTTATACCCCGATGACAAAGGAATATAAAGGCACCATCTTTCAATAGCTACCGAAGACATTCTCTGGAACAACAGTAAACCAGACAAATATTTCCCATCTAATGAAGACAGTAGTGGGGCTACAAAAAAGTGAATCATACTAAACATTAAGGTTAAGAAAAATGTATTGTAGATACAGAACATTTACATAAGGATAGTTTACCATTTGTCTTGCACTATATATATGTATACATGCTAAAAGTGCCCCTCGTACTAAAAATTATTAATAAATTTTAACAATTTACCTAGCATCCAGGGCTAAAATTTTCCAGTGGAACTCTGTGATATGGAAATATTCCCTATCTCTCCAATGGGATACCCGCTAGCCACCATAGGATAGCTGTGGTCAGTGCACACCTGAAATGTGACTAGTGCAAGTGAAGAACTGAATTTATTGTCTTTTAATTAATTTAAATTTAAACAGCCATTGTGGCAAGTGGCTACCCTATTGGATACCACAGTGTAAACAATAATTTTTGTTGAATAAATGAACAATGAATAAATAAATGTAAAATATGTATTAAGTCTGATGAAGTTGTTAGAGCACATCTTATAATATATGGCACATGCCAGATAAACAGTTGATTAAAACATGTATCTAACAAAAATTATTCTTAAAAATAGCTTTGCTATGCATGTAGGGGTAGAGTGTATCTAGGAAACCTCTGTACTTTTGCTTAGTTTAGCTGTGAACTGAAAACTGCTCTAAAAAATAGAGTTTATTAAAAACAAAAACAGCTCTGGATTCTACCCTTACTGACACCCACCCCATCACTCTCTAAATGTATCTTTTCTTAAATTCTAGTTCTGTGCAAACTTCCTGTTTTCTCCTTCCAGAAGCAGTGTTGAGTAAATGTTCATAATAAACAAACAAAAAATACCACAACTCTTTAAAATTGAAACTACTGAGGGAAAACCCTCATAAAGGCTTCTAAAATCCTGGGTCATATTGCCTGGAGGTGATATGCTAGCTCCACCAATGGCTGAAAAAAATTCAAATTAAAATATTTTTTTTTCCATTACAAACTACTGACCTAATTTCATCATGTGAATTGGAACAAGTTGAAAAGATATGACTTTGTATTACATGTAATATACAAATCACAACCATAAACATGTGTCCTAAAATTTTTGTAAGCTGTTGAACTAAAGTGTTTCCATCAATTCCTAATTATTTGCTTGATCATTTTATCATCAGCTTGTGCTCACCAGTACCTAATCAACAGCAGCCAGAAAAAAAAATTCTGGGAGGAAAATTTTAATTGGAGATAATGCTGCCCATTACCTTCAGTGTATATCTGGAAGGCAGAAGATGGAATTAGCGAACAGAAAAATCAAGTTTATTTCAAACAATAAGACAAACCCCCATGATGCAATAGGTAGTCCTAGATGCTTTTCTCTTTTAATCCAAATGACAAAACTATAAGGCAGGCATTTGTACCTCTACTTTACACATAAAGAAAATGAGATTCCAGAATACAAGATGTGCACAAGGTCACCCAACTATTAAACAATGGGTTGTTTAGCTCTAAAATGAATCCTCTTTCCCCTACACCTCAATACTTCCTCTCCAAATAAGTTTAACTGAAACTTAAAGCATGGTTCCCAACTTAGGCTGCACATTAGAATCACCTTTAGAAGGGGTTCAATTATTCGCATTTTTTTTAAAATTTTTTTAATGTTTATTTATTTTTGAGACAGAGAGAGACAGAGCATGAATGGGGGAGGGGCAGAGAGAGAGGGAGACACAGAATCGGAAGCAGGCTCCAGGCTCTGAGCCATCAGCCCAGAGCCTGACGCGGGGCTCGAACTCACGAACCGTGAGATTGTGACCTGAGCTGAAGTCGGACGCTCAACCGACTGAGTCACCCAGGCGCCCCAATTATTCGCATTTTTTAAAGGTCCCCAATGATTTAGATATATAAAATTTGAAAATCACTGATTTAACACAATTATTATATTTGTAATAGAGAAGTTTTAATAAGATGTGCAGAACTGCTTAACACTATAGAAATGGTCTGCAGAAATTCTGAATTATTCAGCCAACTTTTAATAAATTTCCTTTCTCCTGCCTCACTTGTTAGGGTATTATTGACTATTGTCATCAGTGTGCCCACATCTAATGACTAGCACACCCTTCCTACTACCACCATCTAATTTGCTGTTTATCTGCTGTGTTCTGAGACAGGAGAAAACCAAGCTAATTAAAATAGTGTGTAAAATAAAAGCAAACACAGTCTATGGGAAAGCCTATCTTATCAGTAAAGAACATGAGCTTGTAGTTCATGAACTTAGTGATAACAACTTTAGTTCTCAGGGCCTCTTCTGATTAACTTCTGATTCTTAACTTTGTTCCTGATTCTACTTAGTTATATATAAACTATTCTCTCATTGGGAAAGAATTATTCCTTCACATCTGCCTCCCTAACTAGATTATGAACCCGACGAGTTCAGGAGCCACGTTTTATTCATCTTTGTACCTTAGCATCTACAACAGTGTCATGCACACACCAAGCTCCCAACGAATGTTTGCTTCCAAATTCCAAAAGGGGCTGCCATGAGTGAAAGGTGATGATATATAGTAATTTGTGGCAATATGCATATAACCTTTCATTAAAGAATAGGAGCTCTAGGCTATATAGCTGCTGGTTGCTCAACCAGAGCATTATGGGTTATTAGGACTTTGGTAAAGTAACCACAGGCGTAGTCTGTGTGTCCCTTAGTTCTGCAGTTAATCTGTTGCTATTAATTCAACCTAAGTATTTATCAGATCTGGCCACTTGGGGCATAATAATAGACAGGAACTATCAGATCACTCTATCTCCCACATATCCCTCAAATGCATTTACTTCTCTCCGTTGTCGTTGCTTCCATCCAAGTTCAGGCGACCATCATCTCTGTACTGAGTATTCCTATCCATCTCCCTCCTTTCATGTTTATCCCACAATGCCACCAAAGTAAGCTTTCCTTATTTTTTAAAAATTTTTATTTATTTATTTATTTGGAGACAAAGAGTATAGCAGAGGAGGGTCAGAGAGAGAGGGAGGGAAAAGGGGGGAGAGAGAGAGAGACAGAGAACATCCTAAGCAGGCTCTGACACTGTCAGCATGAAACCCACATGGGGCTTGAACTCACTAACTGTGAGATCATGATCTGAGCCAAAATCAATAGCTGGATGCTTAACAGACTAAGCCACCCAGGTGCCCCAAAGTAAGTTTTCTTTAAAAAGCAATTCTAATCATACCACTCTTCAAAGCCTTTCAAAGCCTTCCCTCTGCCCTTAAGAAAATGTCTAAACCCCCTCAAATGACTTAATAAGCCCAGCGTGATCTACCTCTCCAGCCATATAGCTCACCACTCACTCTCTAACAGTCTTTATTGTAGCCATGTTAACCTACACAGAATTCCATAATGATACCTCACTGTCTTCCTGTGGAAAACTGTGCTCAAGTGTGTCAAGAAAATCTCAATAAGCATTTAAAACCCTCAAATCATGGATTTAGTTCTCTGAAGCTAACAGGCTTCTTAAGGCCAATTGTTGACAACTATAGTCATCTAAACAAATGTTTCTCTTCAGAAAGAAAGAACAAAAAATATAAATAAATATAAATGAATAGTGCTACTAGGGAAGGAAAGGTTGAAAACATAAACATCTTGAGAAAAGGTACCAACATCTCCATGTCCTGGTACCTATTATCACCCAGCACATAGCAGCTGCTCAATAAATGCTTGCTGAACGAATGAATGACCAAAGTGAATTGGAAATGAGAAATTCTGGGGACAGAACAACATAGAAATATTAAGGGAGTGATCACAGGTCCCAATTCTGACCAGAAAAGATAGAAGGAAAGGGCTGCTGGAGGTTTCCAGGAAGGGTCCTCTTCATTCATATACAAGAGCACAGAAGGCCTGTTTCTCTCCTGTGGGACATGAGTGAGGATGCATGTAGCCCTAGTTGCTACTGGCTGCTGTTTCGCAACAATTCAGTAAGCGGATGCTGTAGAAAACAGAGACAGAGATTCTCATCCTGACAGCCAATGTTGAACTTATTATGGTCCTTTACACCTGGACTTCTAGTCATGTGAGCCAATAAACTATCTTATCATTTAAGTCAGTTTGACTGTCACTTATAATCCAAAGTCTCCTGATACTGTCTGAGAAGGAATACAGAGAAAATCAAGTTGATGATGAACACAACATGTCATCATTTCATTTTGTAGCCTAATCAGAAATTAACCTCAAAAAAAATAGCAAAATGAATCACTGTTATAAAGGAATATAGATCTTCAATGCAACTGGTAAGGCATTAAAACTATCAAATAATGGGGGGCCTGGGTGGCTCAGTCAGTTGGGCGTCCAACTTGAGCTCAAGTCATTATCTCACGGTTTGTGAGTTCAAGCCCCACATTGGGCTCACTGCTGTCAGTCTGTGAGCACAGAGCCCGCTTTGGATCCTCTGTTCCCCTCTCTCTGCCTCTCCCTCACTGCGCTCTCCCAAAAATAAGTATTAAAAAAATATATATGTATATCAAATAATTCAGATGTATTTTCTGTAAAAAAATAAAGGTATTCATATCTCACTGGATGGAATTAACAGTAAGTTAGACTTGACAGAAGAAAATACTAATGAACTGGAAGGCACAGCAATATAAAATATCCAGAAAGAAACACAGAGAGAAAAAAGACTAAAAAAAAATAAATAAATGAGCTGTGAAAAAGCTTCACATGGTTCAATATATATGTGATTGGAGACACCAAAGGAGAAGTGGAAGAGGAAAGGAAAAAATATTTGAAGAAATAGTGGTCAAAATTCTTCTGATTTTGATTAAAAAACATAAATCCATAGATCCAATTATGAGCATATCATAAGCAAAAGAACCATAAAGAAAACTACATCAAGGTACATTACAGTCAAATTGTTTGAAACCAGTGATAAAATCTAAAAAGCAGCCTGAGGAAAGTCACTTGATGTACAGAGAACAAGATTTAAAAATTATAGCAGACTTCTCCTCAGAAAGAATGTAAGTCAGAAGACAGTGTAACATTGTTTTTAAAGTAATGAAAGGAAAAAAAAAAAAGATCAACCTAGAGTTCCATACCCAATGAATTTCTTTTAAGTTTATTTATTTATTTTGAGAGAGACCGAGAAAGAGTGCACAAATGGGAGAGGGGCAGAGAGCAAGGGAGACAGCAGATCCAAAGCAGGCTCCATGCTGACAGCAGAGATTCTGATGCAGGGCTTGAACCCACAAACTGTGAGATCATGACCTGAGCTGAAGTCAGACACTTAACCAACTGAGCCACCCAGACACCCCCCCAAAAAATATTTTTAAAGAGAAAGCAAAATGACTTTTTTAGTCACAGAAGGTGAAAGAATTCACCAACCACAAACTCATACTACCAGACTTGTTAAAGGAAATCTATTAGACAAAATGAATATCCCACCAGGTAGGATATGAACTACACAGAAGAATGAAAAGGCCCAGAAATGGTAAATATACTAGCCTTTTTTTTCTTATTTTTGAAATCTCTTTAAAAGACAACTGAATGTTTAAAGCAAAAAATAACAATATATGGTGGAGTTCATAACATATGTAGAAGGAAGATGCATGACAATAATAGCACAAAGGCCTAGGGGAAAAGGTAAAGAGGTACACGGGAAGAGGAATTATATTACTTGAAGATAGACTATGGTAAATTAATGACGTATATTATAAACCATAAACCCTAAAGCAACCACTAAAATAAAAACAAAAATAAAAACAAAATCCCCAGAGTTATACCTACTAAGCCAACAAGAGATAAAATGGAATATTTAAAATGTATTCAATTTATCCTTTCTTAATAAAAGCCCTCGAGAAAGTTGGGATAGAAGGAACATACTTAAACCTCATAAAAGCCATTTATGAAAAGCCCACAGCTAATATCATCCTCAATGGGGAAAAACTGAGAGCTTTCCTCCTGAGATCAGGAACGCGACAGGGATGTCCACTCTCAACACTGTTGTTTAACATAGTGTTGGAAGTGCTAGCATCAGCAATCACAAAACAAAAGGAAATCAAAGGCATCAAAATTGGCAAAGATGAAGCCAAGCTTTCACTTTTTGCAGATGACATGATAATATACATGGAGAACCCAATAGACTCCACCAAAATTCTGCTAGAACTGATACATGAATTCAGCAAAGTCTCAGCATAAAAAATCAATGTACAGAAATCAGTTGCATTCTTATACACTAATAATGAAGCAACAGAAAGACAAATAAAGAAACTGATCCCATGCACAACTGCACCTAGAAGCATAAAATACCTAGGAATAAATCTAACCAAAGATGTAAAAGATCTGTATGCTGAAAACTATAGAAAGCTTATGAAGGAAATTGAAGAAGATATAAAGAAATGGAAAAACATTCTGTGCTCATGGGTTGGAAGAATAAATATTGTTAAAATGTCAATACCACCCAAAGCTATCTACACATTCAATGCAATCCCAATCAAAATTGCACCAGCATTCTTCTCAAAGCTAGAACAAGTGATCCTAAAATTCATATGGAACCACAAAAGGCCCCGAATAGCCAAAGTAGTATTGAAGAAGAAGACCAAAGCAGGAGGCATCACAATCCCAGACTTTAACCTCTACTACAAAGCTGTAACCATCAAGACAGCATGGTATTGGCATAAAAACAGACACATAGACCAATGGAATAGAATAGAAACCCCAGAACTAGACCCACAAAAGTATGGCCAACTCATCTTTGACAAAGCAGGAAAGAATATCCAATGGAAAAAAGACAGTCTCTTTAACAAATGGTGCTGGGAGAACTGGACAGCAACATGCAGAAGAATGAAACTAGACCACTTTCTTACACCATTCACAAAAATTAACTCAAAATGGATAAAGGACCTGAATGTGAGACAGGAAACCATCAAAACACTAGAGGAGAAAGCAGGAAAAGACCTCTCTGACCTCAGCCGCAGCAATTTCTTACTTGACACATCCCCAAAGGCAAGGGAATTAAAAGCAAAAATGAACTATTGGGACCTCATGAAGATAAAAATCTTCTGCACAGCAAAGGAAACAATTAACAAAACTAAAAGGCAACCAACGGAATAGGAAAAGATATTTGCAAATGACATATCGGACAAAGGACTAGTATCCAAAATCTATAAAGAGCTCACCAAAATCCACACCCAAAAAACAAATAACCCAGTGAAGAAATGGGCAGAAAACATGAATAGACACTTCTCTAAAGAAGACATCCAGATGGCCAACAGGCACATGAAAAGATGCTCAACATCGCTCCTCATCAGGGAAATACAAATCAAAACCACACTCAGATATCACCTCACGCCAGTCAGAGTGGCCAAAATGAACAAATCAGGAGACTATAGATGCTGGAGAGGATGTGGAGAAACGGGAACCCTCTTGCACTGTTGGTGGGAATGCAAACTGGTGCGGCCACTCTGGAAAACAGTGTGGAGGTTCCTCAAAAAGTTGAAAATAGACCTACCCTATGACCCAGCAGTAGCACTGCTAGGAATTTACCCAAGGGATACAGGAGTA
The DNA here is from genome assembly GCF_023721935.1 of Panthera uncia. Taxonomy (NCBI): domain Eukaryota; kingdom Metazoa; phylum Chordata; class Mammalia; order Carnivora; family Felidae; genus Panthera; species Panthera uncia. The sequence goes on along the minus strand of NW_026058877.1, from coordinate 67,946 downwards.
TTGATGCATAGGGGCACTTGTACCCCAATGTTTATAGCAGCACTCTCAACAATAGCCAAATTGTGGAAAAAGCCTAAATGTCCATCAACTGATGAATGGATAAAGAAATTGTGGTTTATATACACAATGGAGTACTACAGGGCAATGAGAAAGAATGAAATATGGCCCTTTGTAGCAACATGGATGGAACTGGAGAGTGTGATGCTAAGTGAAATAAGCCATACAGAAAAAGACAGATACCATTTGTTTTCACTCTTATGTGGATCCTGAGAAACTTAACAGAAACCCATGGGGGAGGGGAAGGAAAAAAAAATGAGGTTAGAATGGAAGAGAGCCAAAGCATAAGAAACTCTTAAAAACTGAGAACTGAGGGTTGATGGGGGGGTGGGAGGGAGGGAAGGGTAGGTGATGGGCATTGAAGAGGGCATCTTTTGGGATGAGCACTGGGTGTTGTATGGAAACCAATTTGACAATAAATTTCATATATTAAAATATAAATAAATAAATAAATAAATAAAATAAAATGTACTCAATTTAAAAGAAGGGAGAGAAAAAGGGAGAGCAAAGAGCAAGATGTGACAAGCAGAAAACAAACAGCAAGGCAGATTTAAACCTAAACATAATCAATAATCACATGAAATGCAAATGGCCTAAACACTTCAAATAAAAGGCAGACATTCAGACTGGATAAAAAGCAGTTATTTATAAAAAGACTGGATAGATATAAAATATAAAGACATAAAGGCTAAAACTATAAGGATGGAAAAACATCTATAATGCTAACACCACTCAAAAGAAAGCTGAAGTAATTATATTAGTACCAGACTAGTAGATTTCAGGCCAAAAAATATAATCAAGGATAAAAACAGTCATTTAATAATGATAAAGGGTCAGTTCATCAAGAATACGTAACAGTCCTAAACATTTATGCATCCATTAAGTCAGTCCACCAAAACAAGAATATAGAAAGACGCCTTTCATGGTTAAAATGCAACATCAGCATTCCTGAATCAAAAGTGAACCCTGCCAAAATGGAGCTTAAGATCTTCTTTATGTAATAAGTGGCATGCAATTTTACTAATCAAAGTGCAGTATTCCCCCAAAAGGGTCAAAGGTAGTACTGTGTGAAATGTCAAAATATTTATGACTTCAATGCCAAGTCTGATCAAAGTGATCTAAGGTTGACTCACCTTTCATATTGCCTATCTCGTGGCAATGAAGCACCCCAATGTCGAAAGTCCATGATTAACATAAGTAAAAGGAGGCAGGATATGAAGAAGAGTCCTAGGAATGCCACCCTCTGGCGGGGAAATGGGTTCACTGTGGGCACAGTGAAGTACCAGAAGGCTGGGCAGAGGTAGGAAAAACTGATCCTGAAATGAGACAAACATTAGTAAGAAAAGTCTCTACATGTGAGTGCCAAAAAAAAAAAGGCTTTTAAACTGTATTAAAGCCCTTCCTGATAAAGGCAAAAATTTATGCCACCACCAGTCTATAGAAGTTTTTTAGTCTCAAATTTTAGAAAAGGACCTATATGATTCATGGTGCTTCTACTATAAATCAGAAAAGCCTTATCTTCTCTTTTCCCAATGTCTGCACTTTTGGGTATAATTCAAAGAATTACAGTTCTCATGTTTATGAAAAGATCACTAGTCTCCCTGGTCAACTTCACAACATTGAAGAATCAGAGCAACTACAACATTCCCACCAAGAATGATGTCAAAAAACTGGATAATCTGTATATTTATTCAACTAATTAAAAAATATTTTAATAGGTAATATATGCACATGAAACAAGTTTAAAAGGATATATAGTGAAAAATGAGTCTTTTGCCTTAACCTAGCACTTCCTACTGAAAGGCAAGCACTGCTACCCTGTCTCTACGTATATTTCCAGGGGTATTCTATGTTTACACGAGCATAAATATATATCAGATATGACAATATGCATGTGTGTATCTCACTCCTCTGGTTTTACACCGTACCTACTGTTCTGCATCTTTCCCCACTTACTCTATTTGACAACTGTTCCATTTGGTACATGTAGATCCACATTAATCTTTTCTGGAAGTTCCAGAGTATCACACCATATGGATATACATATTCAACTATGAATCTCACTTCCTATATTGATTCAAAAGGACCTCGGTCTACTTTCAAACAAACAAACAAAATCTTTGTTTAACCTCCTCAAAAAGCACACAGCCTCACTCAAATGGAAATCTGAAAGAACATTACATTTTAGCACTTTCCGGAGCTGAGCAAGCACTCAGTCTACCACCCTGGGGTTATGGGCTAGAAACTATGGTAGCATTTGCCTAAAAAAAAAAAAAAAAAAAAAAAAAAAAAAGTAACTTTGATCTTCTCCCCATCCATCCGAGGAAGCTGCAAAGTCCAGATGCAGCAGTAGGGCAAACCTCACTTGTAAAAACCTCCCAGGGCCCCTCAACCTATCTGCCACCCCCAACTGAGCCCCTAGCTGAGGAGAAAATGTGCAGCCTTACCTAGCCATGGGATCCCTTCAGTGGTCTCAGTGCCTGTCACCTCCTTTTCTTTTTGCCCTGAGAAATGGGTCTCCTTGTCTCAGGCATCTCCTAAGTCTGCAGCCTGTTAAGAGTTCGTTGGGTTTCAGGCTTACCTCCAGCAGTGCCCACAGGACTAGACTTCCGAGGGAAGGCCAAGGCGCCCACCCACCTACTCCAGATGCGTCCGCTCTTGTTCCTGGGGCCCAGCTGACTCTAAGCCGGCTCCCGGGGAGCCGGGCATTCTCGAGGAACCGGCGCTCCCCCGGTGGCGGGGGTTGGAAGACCCACTCCCCCTCCCCGCCTCTCCCAGCCCTGCGGCCCTCCCGCGCTCGCACTCACGGGTCGAGAGTCCCGCAGTCTCCCCTGGCACCGTCCCGCTGGGTTCAGAGCGGTTCCCCAAGGCCTTTAGACCAGCCGGAAAAAACCTTGGGCGGGCGGCGGCGCCACGTCCCCAAGGAAACCGCAGGGAGCCAATGACTGACAGGAGAACCGCGGAGAAGAGCCCACCCTCCACCCAGCTGGAGCAGCCTGCGAACTTGCTCCGCCAGCCCCACGTCCTTTCGCCAGAGTGGCCAATCCCCAAGAACGTTCGGCCTCTAATCCCCGCCCCGGGATTTCGAGCGCGTCCAATCCGGAAGGGCGTCGTGCCGTAGCTCCGCCTCGATAGACCGGCGTTGGGCGCACAGGTGAGCTGTGTCGAGCGGTGGGTGGACCCTCTGCGCCAGCTGCGCTCTCGGCGGTGGTGCTGTTTCTTAGCTGGTTGCTTTCTACGTTGCCGCTTCCAGAATTGTGCAGCTCGGGTGGGTGGATCTTGGAGTGGCCGCGAGAGAAGTGCATCCCTTTCCCACAACCAGTTGGAGGTATTGTGTCCACCAGCCCTGATCTCCGGAATCAAACCTTCGCTATAGCCTCCTAGACTCGTGCCCTGGCCTCTTTGTCTTGTCCTGTTAGAGAAGCATAAACTGAGACCACATCGTCTATACCGAATCGCTTATATCTATTCATTCAGCATTCATTGAATGTTTGTGTGCCATACATGAGCCGCTGTGCCCCTGCTCTCCCGGACCTTACAGTAATACAAACAAAGGTAATGTTTCCTTAATGTTTTTCCTCCTTGCTTACACCAGCCGTTTCTCTCATTTCCAGGAGGGAGCCGTTTGTACAGGATAAAGTCCAAGTCCTTACAAATGTGGCTTATACGTGGCAGTCCACGACCCTCCCATGCAGCTTCTGCTTTTCACCTCCCTTATTATACCTCAGAAACGCACATCTATCTGTGGCTTCTGCTCTCTTAAGCTTTGCTCATTCGACCTCCTCCACCCTTCCATCTGCCTCGAATATCCTTCCCCCAACTTAGCCAAGCCAACGCATACTCATCCCTTACTACTCTCAATTTAAGGGTCACCTCCCCTAAAAGTTTTACTTGACCTACAACCCCGTCATATATACCTATTGTTTCTCTTGCCACATTGAATTACAATTTATGTGTCTGTCTGTTCCAATAGAATATGCTTGAAGGCAGAGACTATCTGCTTCCACAGCAGTGCTGGGCACTGCCTGGCACACAACACAGCTAATATATGACAAGTAAGTGAATGACTGGAAATAAATGAAGACCACCCAAATGAGATTAAAAAGAAAAAAAGAGGCTATTTATTCTACACCTGCTATAGAAGGCAGTTAACCACCATCACTCATGTCTGGCAGAGACCCAAAGGCTGTCAGGGGAATGGGAAAGCTTAAACTGAAGAAAAAAAAAAAAGAAGAAAGAAAAGTTTCATGTATGCTCTGACTTGAGAGTGTTAGCATGGGGAAGGCGGTGGTGGGCTTACTAGGAGCAGGGCTTCTTATGTGATTGTGGAGAACATATTTGGCTTTCTCATATTTGGTCCTGAGTTAGAAGGTAGGGAAGAGAATTGAACAGTAGTGAGAACTCTGGGATGATTGCTGTAGAGGTTATAGGTCACAATTCTAATCGTCATATATGGTCTGACATTGTCCAGTTTGTATGTTCAGGCTCTCCCCACTATTGTTTTTTTACCTCCTTTACTCTGCCAGCCTGGATGGGCTTCCTAACTTGCCTTTCTCCCTTCAATTCTTGGTTCTCTTTTCTTTGTCTTTCAATCCCTACTCTGCTTCAGGTGTTATATTTTATCGGGGCCCCCAGAAATCACATTGGGTAGAATAGTTTCATAAAGTTAGGATTAACTGCAGAATCATACAAATATCAGATATTTTTATTATGCCAGAGCCTGGTTCAGGTGGACATGGGGAAAAAATTAACAAATGTTTGGAATATATATTTTTTAATTCTCTTTTTTTAAGTTTTACTTATTTAAGCAATCTCTCCACCCAACATGGGGCTCAAACTCATGACCCTGAGATCGAGTCACGTGCTCTTCTGAATGAGCCAGGCAGGTACCCTATATTTTTTTAATTCTTCAATTTGCCTGCCAACTGTGTAGTATTGTCTAACCTATGTATATTTCAAACTCCAGTGGTCCACTAAACAGGTATTGTTGAGTGGAATGGAGTTCCTATTTATGTTATGTTTTAAACAGTAATTAATTCATGTGATTTATGAACTATATTAACTTAGAGCTTGAAGGTACATTGAAACATCTTATAACTTACATTTCATAACTACTGTTATAAAACAGAAAGAAACCTACATTTTAATCCCAACATCTCATTATACTTTCTTTGCCCATTTCGTTTGGATAATACTTCCTTTAGTAAGGCCATATGCATTCAGTAATTTGTAGAGCATGATTCTTTACAAAAGCCCACAATGCTTATCTGATTAACAGCTCACAGGGCTGAGTTCTGAGGTTTCCAGTCAGGAGGCCAAAAAAAGTAGGTTGAGATCACTTCCCCATCTCATTTGCTGTAACTCTCAACATGTTGAAACCAATTACAGAAATCCGTATTTCAAAACAGGTCTTTAACTGCTTTTTAAAGACTTGTCTACAATTACATTTACAATTTGCTCAAGAAGTCCTTGATTTCTTGACCCAGCTGTGAGTAAAATCAGCCAAACCAGTCCCACGCTCAGTATCAGTTGTCTATATCACTTTATTTCTTCTTAGTTCTTCTTCATTCCATACTCCATCCTGCCCTAATCTCTAAAGGAGTTGAAGTATTGTGGTCTTCAATCTCCCTTCCAAGTTTACTCATCTTTCTTCGTGTGCCGTGTAGACACCTCATTGTCCACGACCAGACTCATAGTCTCTCCACTCTTACTTTATCCACCCAAACCTCCTCCAGTCATATTCTAACTTTGATGAACTACTGTGTGATTCACCCAAGCAGAAATTTGCAAGTCATTTTAGGATTTCTTCCTTCTACTTCCTTTCTGCTGTAGGAGAGCAAAATTTGCCACCCCAAAATGTGTCTCTTTCACATGTGGATTATTTTATGCTGATTATTTTTAACAGAAGACTCGGGAAGAACTTTTCAAAATCCACCCCCCCCCCCAACTGCCTAAAAGAATTTGGAGAGAGGACCTGCTCCAGGACGGGAGCTATCAGCATAAATAACTACAGTATAATATGAACCAGGTGTGGTAGAGAGGAACTTAGCAAAGTCTGTTTATTAGAATTCCTTTCTGTGTCCCATTTTTTCTGTGTGGCCCAGCAAACATTTGTTTACCAAACATTTACTCTTTTTCATCTTCCTGTGAATTGTCCTCCTTCCCTTTGATGTCCCAACTCAGAATGGCATAGAAGCCTCAATTGCCTGACTACCTGTGGGCCTCACAGTCTCATAGGATCCCTATATGTATGTAATTAAATTTGATTTTCTACTGTTAATCTGTCTCATGTCAATTTAATTCTTATATCAGCCAAAAGAATCTTGAAGGGAATAGAAAAATTTTTCCTCCACAACACCTATTTCATCCAGTTAGTGACTAGTTGTTCTTAATTCAAATGCCCAAAATCCTCTGCAAAATCTTCTGATGAAGCGTTCTAGCTGGTGGCCCTGCATCCAGGCTCATGCCTCTCCTTAGTGCCCCTTCATTCTGATATAGTGAAATATAATCATGCTAATTCCTATTTTAAAATCCTTGTGTTTCCCCATCCCAATGGGATACAGTTCAGTTTCCTTGGCGTGGTGTAGCAGATTCTGCTAACTGCCTACCCAAAAAGCCAACAATCTCTCTTCCACATTATTAACAGAATCCCAATTTTATTCTTGTAACCACACTGCTATGCTTGGCCATATGCTTGAAGAGTACTAGGCTCCAGTCCCAGCCAGAAGGAGTAAACCGTGAAGGGTCTAAGTCAATCATGGTGTTCCACTCCCTAACCAAATATTGAGCCTGGGCATATGATGCAATTCTAACCAAGGATACTGAAGGGAAGCCAGCTGTTGGGAGGAATGGGAGGAGGGAAAACATTTCTGGGAGAGGTTTTCCCCAACTTAAAAAGATTATAAAAAGTTGACATAATGAGAATGAGAATAGAAAGCCCCTTTTCTACCCCCAGAAGAAATCTTTTTTTTTATATGAAATTTATTGTCAAATTGGTTTCCATACAACACCCAGTGCTCATTCCAACAGGTGCCCTCCTCAATACCCATCACCGACCCTCCCCTCCCTCCCACCCCTCATCAACCCTCAGATTGTTCTCAGTTTTTTTAACATTTATTTATTTTTGAGACAGAGAGAGACAGAGCATGAACGGGGGAGGGGCAGAGAGAGAGGGAGACAGAATCGGAAGCAGGCTCCAGGCTCTGAGCCATCAGCCCAGAGCCCCATGCGGGGCTCGAACTCACGGACCGCGAGATCATGACCTGAGCTGAAGTCGGACGCTCAACCGACTGAGCCACCCAGGCACCCCATCAGTTTCTAAGAGTCTCTTATGGTTTGGCTCCCTCCCTCTCTTTCTTGTTTTTTTTCTTCTTTCCCCTCCCCCATGGGCTTATCCCCAGAAGAAATCTTAAGGATATGATGGCTGGAGCTTCTGTAAGCATCTTACAACCATAAGGTGGGGGGGGGGGGGGGGCGGGGGGGGGCGGGAGTTGTGGGAAGCCTGGGAATAACAGAATAGAAACACAGAAAAATCCTGGGTGCTTGGTAACATCATTAACATCATTGCTAACTTAACCAACCCAGGAGCAGCCCTACCTATGGACTTATTATTTGAGATACTAAATTCACTCCTGCTCTTACTTTTTAAGTCAGTTGAATCAGGGAGTTCTGTCACCTGTACTCTACTAACTGATATATGTGGCTTCCACTGCATGATATGATCTAGCCCCCAATATCCTCTGAACTCCCCAGCAGGTATTCTCACCCACAGCCCTGACATATTTACAGTTCTCAGAATTATGCCTTCTCTTACCTTTGAGCCTCTGTACTTGCTATTGCTTCTGAATAAATGACTTTCTTTCACTTCTTTACCAAATGAAGTCCTACTTATTCTTCAAAACCCAGCCCACATGTCACCTGTGAGCTCCCCCAGTGAGCCTAGGGGTTTCTTTTTCTCTGCTCTTGTACCACTTTGCTCATGGATGTTTCTATCAGAGCAAGAATAATTGTTTTAAAAGCTGGCAGCTGTGTGAGTGGACTTGGTACCAGTTGGCCTGGTAGGAAGACAGAGTAGCTAGGTTTTGGAGCTTAAAGGGTATGTTTGGTTATGGAAAGTAGGATCCCCTGGGTTTAGCCTGGATGGGAGAGGTTTAGACCAAGAAGACTCTAGTTACTCTGCATAATAAAATACAGGATTTTGAGCATTCCCTCTAGAGACTAGGTTTGGTGAGCCCTAGTAAGAAAAAAGAAAAATACATGAAAAAAAAGGGGGGACCTGTGCAAGGTGCCCATAGACAAGAATGAAGAGAATGGCCCATGAGGGAGTTTCTGCATTATTTTTCTATAGCAGCATCACAAATTACCCCCAAACCTGGCAGCTTAAAACAACAATAAGCATGATTATCTCTCACAGTCTCCATGGATCAGGAATTCGGGAGCAGTTCCGCTCAGGGTCTCTCATGAGGTGGCAATAAAGATGTCAGTTGGGGTCATGTGAAGTCTTATCTAGGGCCAAGGGATATATTTCTAATATGGCATACGTACATGCCTAGCAAGAGGGGATTGGCTGTTGGTGGGAGGCCGCAGTTCCTCTCCACATGGACTCTCCCAGGGGTGCTTGAGTGTCCTCATGAAACAGCAGCTGGCAGCTCCCTTCTCCCAGAGCCAGCCGAAAATAAGTGCCAGGTAAAAACTCCACCCCTTTTATTACCTAGCCTCAGAAGTCAAGTGTCTTCACTTCTGCTAATATTGTTTGTTAAAAGCCAGCCCACATTCAAGGGGAGGGCCATTAGGCTCCACCTTTTGAAGGCAAAACTATCAATTTTCAGACATATTTTTAAATCAGCACAGTTCCCAAAGCGAGGTGGTCAGGGGAATTTCAGATAATATTGTTGACTTCTAGGGTTCAGCTCTGAGTTCCGTGCTATGTTATAATCCTCTCCATGACCCCATACTTTCAGCAAAAGTCTGAAGACACTATAGCCATGTGTTGGAGTACTTTGAGGCATGAAGGCATAGCAGTGCAAAAAGATAATAGCAACTGCAGGATGTGAATTAACAAGGAGGATGATTGAAAAGTTGACAGAGGCAGGAAATCAATGGCACAGGTCATTGAGAGAAGTGAAAGGCTACTCTTCAGAGATGCCAGCAAGAGAGGTGGGGGGCAGTATGGCAAACTCAAAAATGCCCACCGTACTTGCGATGGAGGCATGGGTATTGATCCCCAACTCTTGGTATCCATTCCAGTTTGGATGTGGGCACCTTATCCAGGCCTAGCCCCTGTGCATTTGAGGATTCCGACTCCACCACTGGCTCTAGGGGTGGGACATGCAAAATTATGCAAAATCCCATCCCTTGGCCACAGCCATTTTTGTCAGGAGTGGCCAGATAGTTAAATTCCAGACAAAGAAATGTTTGCTGGGACAAATAAAAAAATTATTGGCTTTCCTAAGAGAGTGTTTGAGGGAGCAATTCTCTCTCTGCCCCACCCCCTCCACTCCCTAGATTGTTGATGACATGATTAACTGAGTCAAACCAAACCTGAATTCCATTCTGTCTCTGGACATCCAGTTATATGAGCTAACAAATATCTTTTATTGTTTAAGTCAGTATGAAATGAGTATTATTTTTTCCTTTTTTTTTTTTTTTGTATGTTGGATAATTTTCACAACTAAAACGTAGAGAGAAAACTGTATTAGATAACATTTTTCAACTACCAGGCTGGCAAAAATTAAAATGTCTGATAATACACTGTTAGCAAAGGGGTAAAAACCCTTCCATTCTTCCAGATCCTTAGGCCCAAAATCTTGGAGTTATCCTTAATCTGTGCCTTGCTCCTGTTGGCACTACTTTAAAAATGTGTCCAGAATCTAGCCATCGCTCACTAACCTCATTGCCACACCCTGGTCCAAACTACTATTATTTCTTCCTGAAATATTGCGTTAGCCTCCTGACTAATCTTTCTGTATCTATCCTTGCCCCCACAGGCTATGCTGAATGCTGCAACTGGTGTGATCCTCTCAAGCATAAGCCAGGTCATGTCACTCCTCCAAACTCTCCAGTAGCTTCTCATCTCAGAGTAAAAGCCCTAGTCCTCATAACCTACAACACGCACACCTCTTAACTCTCAAACCTCATTTCTCACTGTTATTCCCTTCGCTTACTTTACTTTAGCCACATGGGCCTCCTTACTGTTTCGAGAACATGATAGGTCCTTTGTTCCTTTACGTTTTTTGTAATTTCTGTTCTCTTCTCCAGAGTTATTATAATCTACTCTCCCTACCTAGTGCCTTGCTGTCTTCAGTCCTTATTGAAATATTTATTTCTCGGTGAGACTCACCCTAACTATTCTATTTAAAATGGTAACTATCCGGAAACCAATTTGACAGTAAATTTCATATATTAAAAAAATAAATAAATAAAATAAAATAAAAAATAAATAAATAAATAAATAAATAAATAAATAAAATGGTAACTGTCCTTCCCACCCACATTTCCTACATCACCATTTTACATACAGTATGTTTTACTTATTGGTTTACTGTCTGTCTCCTTACAACTTGAATATAATCTCCATCAGAACAGGAGTTTGGCTCTAAAAATGAATAAGGAAACTCTTTATGTACTGATATGAGAATACCTCAAAGAAATATTGTTAAATAAAGAACTGACAGCTAGTGAAATACCTCATAAAACATATAAAAACTAACTTGAAGTAGATCATAGTCTTAAAAGTAAGAGCTAAAACTGCAAAGCCTGTAAAGGAAAAAAAATAGGAAATCTTACTGACCTTGAGTTTAACAAAGATTTCATAGATTCAACAGCGAAAGCAAGATCCACAAAAGTAACTTAAAAAATTGGTCTTCATTCAAACCAAGATCTGCTCTTCAAGAGACACTGCTAAGAGAATAAAAAGATGAGCCACACACTGGGAGAGAAAATAACGGCAGATCATATATCTGATAAAGGACTTGTATCTAGAACATAAAAAGAATCCTCAAAACTGAATAATAAGGAAACAAACAACCCAATTATAAACAGAAGATTTAGACACTTAACAAAAAAAAAGATATACAGATGGCAAATAAGCACACGAGATGTTCAACATCATTAGTCATGAGGGGCATGGAAATTAAAACTACAATGAGATACCACTACATACCCACTAGAACGGCTATAATCAAAAAGACAATAATTGCCAAGAATGTGGTACCATGTGCTACCATGTCATGAGGACCCTTAGCATCTTTCTGGAGAGGCCCACGTGGAGGGGAACTGAGGCCTCCTGCCAACAGGCAGTATTCACTTGACAGTTGTGTGAGTCATCGTGGACATGGATTCTCCAGCCCCAGTCAAGCCTTCATGTAACTGCAGACCCTGCCGACAACCTGACTACAACTTCCTGAGATACTCCAAGTCCTAATCACTCATCTAAACTACTATCAAATTCCTCACCTACAGAAACTGATAATAAATGTGTATTGCTGTTTTAAGCCACTATGCTTTGTAGTACTTTGTCCCAGAGCAGTGGATAACTAATATACAACCACATAGGATTAAAAGAAATAATATATACATTAGCTGGCACACAGTAAGCCCTTCCTAAAAGTTCACTGTTATCGTTGTTGTGTAAGGCATGCATGGGTTTGTTCTCACCAGCAAATGCAAGTTTCTTGCAGAGGAGGACTTCAGTTCATTCCTTTTTTTGCACTCTCTGCCTCTCATCCTTTTTAATCCCTCAGCACGGTGCTGGGCTTAAAGCAGCAGAAGCCCACTAAGTAACTCAAAGGGAAGGATTGAAATCCAAAGGTGAAACAGTTTTACCTTTGCTACTATAAGGATAACTTTCCACTACCTAAAATATTTGATTATCTCTTTTAGTGCAGTTAATGTAAATTCCTGGGCTTTTATATGTTAGTTTGTAATGAGTAAGCTGTAAAAGCAAGGAAGACTACGGGATGAAGGGGAAAGATTTGGTTAATTAAAAAGAGACAATGAAAAAACAAGGATTGGGTAAGGCAGAAGACCAGTTAAGAGGGTCAGCAATGTAGGATGCCTGGGTGGCTCAGTTGGTTAAACATCTGACTTGATCTTTGGCTCAGGTCATGAGTTTGCAGTTTGTGAGTTCGAGCCCCGAGTTGAGCTCTGTGCTGACAAGTGCAGAGCCTGCTTAGGATCCTCTCTCTCTCTGCCCTGCCTCTGCTCGTGTGCTCTCTCTCTCTCTCTCTCAAAATAAATAAATAGACTTTAAAAAAATGGGGGTGGGTGGGCAGGGAGATGCCTGTAGTAAAAAAGAGTAAAAATGGGAATCACACCTGGAGGACAGCCAGGAAAATCACACTGATAAATCAGGACTTCAGTGTTCATGGGTTTGAGGCCCACATCAGCAGCCACAACTTGTTTGTTGATAATGATGGTGTTGTTTTTATTGTTGGTAATGTTGTTGCCTCCATAACTGTGGCTAGTTACTTTGAGAATATATCCCATATTTATGAAAGATTCAAAGCCACAGAGCAGTAAAAATACATCATATCTACTTAGATAAATACCCCAAGCTTCATCCCTTGCTGCCAGCTTATCTTCTTTGTATGTCATGGATAATAGACCATTACATTCTCTGATAATATTCAAGGAAAGTTTTGCAATTCTAGCCATTTTATTTAAGGAATTAAAGATCTTTAAATCTACTCTTTATGGTACGAAGTGCATACAATAATTGAGGACACACATGACATGGACCCAAAGTACAGATATTATTGTTAGGAGAAAAAAGAAGGCTTATTTGTGAGGTATCCCACATTTGGTGCTCTAGTCTAGCAACAGGTTATGCAAACAAGCAAAGGGCGTGGTCATCTTGGTTTCTTGCTTGGCAGCTAGGTGACATGTTGCCAGTGATTTCTGTGATGGCTAGATGACAGTCAAAAAGTAAAATCAGGTAATTATAATGATAGTAATAGTAATCAACCTTTGCTGAGTTCCAACTATATACTGATATTAGAGTAACAACTTTATTCTTTCTCTGATTGAAACCTCAAACAATCCAAAAAAATACATGTGATTACCATTTTACAGAAGACGTAACTGAAGTTTAGATCATGTCATGGAACTTCAGCTACCCTGTGCTACCCTCCTGCTTCTCATTTTCTGACAATTGTGACCAAGGTAAAGTCAGGATGAGTCAGAGATAAGGCTCTTGTTTCTAACTTAAAAAAAAATAATAATTTTAACTAACTCTATTTTGGTGGTTTATTACCTTGATCTAGAAAGGCAACAGACTGTGGTTAAGTTTTCAGACTAGTGTTTGAGACCTGGTTTCATCACTTACTAGCTGTGTGGCCTTGAAGAAGTCATATTCACTTAATTTCATTTTCTTATCCATAAAGTAAGAATAATAACTCAACTTTCAGGGTTGCTGCCCTCAATCTTTCTTCACAGCAGCCACAGCGACCTTTTCAAAATCCAAAGTGGACCATGTTATCTCACTTCAACTTAAAATTCTGCAGTGAGATCCCATTTTTCTTAAGATATAAACTGATCCCCTTAACATGACTTTCAGAGCCTCTCATGGTCTGGCCCCTAATTAACCCCAGGCTCATCTCAAAACTATGCTTCCCCCTGCCCCAAGTCATTTGGCCTAATCCTCTAATTACAGGACTTAGGCAGTATGACGTTCTCCTTGTCCAGAAGGCTTTGCCACCCTTACCCTTTTTGCCCCCCACCTGTCTGACTTCGCTTAATTAACTCTTCTCATCTTTAAGATCCTATTTCAAATGTGACCTTTTAATAAACCTTTACAAGTAGTAACAGGGGCTCTCTTTCCAGCCCTGGCTCCTGAACTCACTGTAGGGCTGTTGCTTCCAAGAGTGCTTCCCAGAATTAATGCCAAGATCAGGAAAGGGATGAGTTTTGCGAGCACCCTGTTGGGTGGCGTCCCTGGCTACAACTGCCAGGACACCTGGGAGAGTTAGGCCTTGGGCTGGAGGGAGCTAGTGAGGGTACTGGAACTTGCTGGATGAATCATTGCCACCACCTAAGGGGAGACATAGCAGCTCAGGCCTAAGATCCACAAATGTCTCATTCATTTTTTATTCAAATAAGTGTTACCAAGTACTCACAGAGTTTGAAGTGCAATGCTATTCTGAAGATATAAAGAGGCGGGGGGGGGGGGGAGAAAGTTAAAAGATGCTCCTGCCCTGATGGGGTTTACCATCTATTGTGATATAGACATTAATGAAATAACTTTATACACATATGCAAAATTACAACTATCTAAGTTCTACAAAGTAGAGGACCTGAGGCATGTGATGGGGGAACTGATCAGTCTGGGGCATCAGGAAAATAATGATTGAATTGGACTATGAAAACAATATCAGATTTTGATGAATAATTACCTACACAAAAAGTAAAATTTTACTGGAATATACCTCTTAGTAGATGGATGGGGCTTTTAGAACATTTTAGATTACATCATGGATCATTAGATGACTATTATTTTTTGGTAGAGTGAGATGGAGTCCATCACCAATTCTTGTCCTATTTTTTGTTATTATAGGTAAGTATCAAGAAACCTTTTTACATAAATAAGCGAATGCAAGCAAAACAAAACAAAACAAAAACCAGGTAAGTGAATGAATGGAATTTTGCCAAATCTTTGTCACAATTTTTCCATCTCCCTAAATTTTGTTAAAGGGTTAGGAACTATCTCATTTGCAAAAGGACATGTTACTCAATTGAGTAATCTCTTTCTCAGTCTCTGGAAATAACACCAAAGTCAAGTGACTTATCAAGTGACTATTAATTGTTCTTGTTTCTCTGTCACTTAAAGCCATTCTGGTTTTGGAGCTAAAAACCCCAAAACATTGGTTGTGTTTCATAATTTTTCTTGTTGATTGCAAACAAAGACCTATATCAATTATTTAGGTCATGCTAAAGTCCCTTAAGAAGACATTATAGATGGGTAGAAATTAGAAAAATATTATATGTAGATTTGTAATTTCAAGATTTAAACAGTAAGTTTAAAATTATTTGACAGAATTAAAAGGACATGTCACCATCTGAGGAGACTTTTTAAAAAATTTTTAATGTTTATTTTTGAGAGAGACAGAGACAGAGAGTGAGCAGGGGAGGGGCAGAGAGAAGGAGACAGAATCTGAAGCAGGCTCCAGGCTCTGAACTGCCAGCACAGCGCCCGACATGGGGTGACTCAAACCCAAGAACTGTGACATCATGACCTGAACCACCCAGGCACCCCTCTTTTTTGTTTTTTTAATGTTTATTTATTTTTTGAGAGAGAGAGAGAGACAGACACAGAGTGTGAGTGGGGGAGGGGCAGACACACACACACACACACACACACACACACACACACACACACACAGTATGAAGTAGGCTCCAGGCTCTGAGCTGTCAGCACATAGCCCAATGTAGGGTTTGAACTCACAGACCAGACTGTGAGATAATGACCTGAGCTGAAGTCAGATGCTTAATCAACTGAGCCACCCAGGTGCCCCAGGAGATGGTAATTCTATTAAATGAAACTGTTTCCTAAAGCTCGGGGTTATTATATCTTAAATTATATTTGGGGTACATTTTGTCTTACCAGGTATATAAGTAGATGCTTTTATGAGTGCAGTTTTATCTACTGCATCATCTACTGGAAATAAACAGTCCTGGGGGCAGCAGGGCTTACAAAAAAGTGTAAAAATAATTACTTGAGGGCATTACTTACAGAATTTACATGTTTCTGTCACAGTAGTAAGGGCATGATAGAAATGCATAAATGAGGAGGAAAATGAGTGGCAGTTAAGGAGATTGGTGCCCAAAGAAGAGTAAATATGGATTTACTGTATCAAATAATACTTTTTTTCCTGTGTTGTTTCAACTCAATTTGAGTATGAATTAAACAGAAACTTCCTCCTAGACAAGAACCAGTGAAGCAAAGTAATTTTTCTGGATTTTTGCCTGTGAGCCACAGATGAGATTATGTTTTTCTTAGATCAAAATTAGTAATTTTCCTTGTTTTGGCTTTTTTTTTCTTTCACAAATAAGATCCCTTAGGAGAAGCTTTAAGAAAAAAGAATAGTGTGATTGCAGTAACTAGCCCCCCTCCAAAGTAGATGTGCAAAGGGTTACAGTTTATTGCTTAAAGGCTGATGAAACCCAAGTTCCAAAAGAAAATACTCTTCAACGTATCCCAATTAGACCTTTTAGTTTGTTAAGAACAGCTTTATTGAGATGTAACTTACATGCCATAAAATTCACCCAATACAGTGGGTTTTAGTATATTCACAGGATTGTGCAACCATCACGATATGATACAAATTTAAAACATTTTCACTGACCAAAAAGAAAGTCTGTATCCATTAACAATCATTTCCCAGATCTTTCACTTTTGTCCAAGGTAGATTTTCTTCAAGTTGATGTGAGGCAGGCAATCCAGGAGTTGTATAAGTGGTTTAGAGCTGCTGTTTGTGGAGTCGGGCATAAATATTTGAGAGGATAACAAGATACTAGTTTATTCAGCTCATCTGTTGGGTGCTAGCCGATCTTGTTTTTTTAAAGTTGAGGTGAAAGTCATGTAACAAAGTAACCATCTTTTTTTTTTTTTTCAATGTATATTTTTGACAGAGAGCATGAGCAGGGGAGGGGGTAGGGGAGAGAGACAGGGAGACACAGAATCTGAAGCAGGCTCCAGGCTCTGAGTTGTCAGCACAGAGCCCGATGAAGGGCTTGAACTCACAAACCGTGAGATCATGACCTGAGCCAAAGTCAGTCACTTAACTGACTGAGCCACCTAGTAGCGCCAGAAAGTAACCATCTTAAAGTGAACAATTCTGTGGCATTTAGTGCATTCACCACGTTATGCAACCAACACCTTTACCTACTTCCAAACCATTTCATCACCCCAAAAGGAAACCCTGTACCCATCAAGCAGCTTCTCCTGTCTCATCACCACTACCAATCCGTGTTCTATCTCTGTGGAGCTACATATTCTGGATATTTCATATAAGTGGAATCACATTTGGCTTCTTTCACTTAACATATTTTTGAGGTTGATTCACATTGTAGTAGTATATATAGATCACTATTTTCATTCCTTTTTACATCTGAATTATATTGTGTGTATATACACAATTTGTTTATTCATTCTATTGATAGACATTTAGACCGTTTCCACGTTTTGCCTATTGTGAAAAGTGCTGCTATGGAATAAGCATGTACACGTACTTGTTTAAGTACCTCTTTTCAATTGTTTCAGATATATCTAGGAGTGAAGTGGTGGGTCGTATGGTAACTCTGTTTAACTTTTTGAGGAACTGCTGAACTGTCTTCCACGGTGACTGAACCATTTTACAGCAATGTGTAAAAGACTCCAATTTCTCCACATCCTTGTCAACACATATTTTCTCCCATCCAAGTACTAACCAGGCCCGACCCTGCTTAGCTTCCGAGATCAGACGAGATCGGGCGCGTTCAGGGTGGTATGGCCGTAGACTCAACAAGTATATTCTGTGTTTTTGATTATAGCCATCCTAGTGTGTGTGAAATGGTATAGCTAATACTCTACGTTGACAAAAGAAAATGTTTTTAGTACAAGCATGAATATTCAAGAAAAAACAAAAGATGAATTTACTTTGACATATTTCCTTTTACTTGAAGGCATGATGTTGATCTGTGAAAATTAAACAGGTACTTTCCCTATACTTCTAGAAGTTATGCAAAATGTAAAATTAAGACCAAAGTTGAGACATGAGTAAATGAAGAGCATCACTCAGCTTTCTTGCTTCTGACCAGAGAGGGAACACTGTACTATATTTATAGCATATCATTTCTTCCCAGCGCACATTTTTATAAATCTTGAATATTCTTGTCCCAAGATAGATAAGACACAGAACTTGCCATGATGTGTCAACTGAGTGAAATAAGGCACTACCGCCTTTAACATTTAATTATGCTTTTTTTGCTTTATTCTAAAGAGAATCTCCCTCAGAAACAATGTATTCTTTGATAATACGTTGTGGTTAAATTAAAAACCCATTATGCTACTGTACAATATATATGTACCCCAAATATCCCACAAGGACCAAAATATCCATTCCTAAAGACATGTTTTGCCCTAATGGAAATATACTTAAGTCAGACAAACACATGAAATCTACAGTTGTACCTTGATTGAAGGGGGCCTTGCTGGCACCAGGACTACCTGGTGGCTTAGCTACCTGGAGGTTTGTACATACCAGGACAATGAACTATATACCAAGATGAAGGACAGGTGAAGGCACACTTTCCTTTTGTAAGGTGGAAGGACAGACTAAGAAATAGGAGGAAGGAAAGGAGAGCTGCCTCAACTGCTTTCTCAGAAAGATGAATGTTAGGAAAGATGCAGAAGACATGGAATAACAAATTGATTCCCTTGAAACTGTTCCCCACACACCCCCTGGAAATGTCTTCTTGTGTACATTCTCCAGTTTTAAACTGCTCAAACACATATCTTCTTATCCTTTCTCTCCTCACTGACTGCCCCATCTCTGAATTCCTACAGCTTTCATGGTCTACTCATCAGAATTTAGGAATCTATTTCTCTGTAAGTAACTGTAAAGAAGTCAGTGTTATTTGCACGGGTGGCTGCTGGAATCCATCTCATTCTGTATTATACCTCATATGGTCATGTGGGATGGCAGTTCGGGGAAAGAGGGTATTATAAGCTGGAAGTAGTGGGACTTGTTTTGGACCTTCAAGAATAATTTTGGTAAGAACAAAGGGTGAAATGCATTCTAGGGATGAACATGTATCAGGATATAAACCTGGTACTGTAAACAAAGATTCAAATTAACAGCAACTGCTTAAACGAGTTCTCTCATGTACCAGAACGTGATTAGTCCAAAGGTATTACTGTTACTGCCCAAAAGGCAGCAGTTTTCTTCAACCGGTTGCTCTGCCCACCTAAGGTATAGGCCTTGTCTATGTGGCCAAAAATGGTTGACAACTTCTGGGTCTGTATTCTGAAGGACAAGAAGGGAGAACATGAAGAAAATACTCAGAGGACATAATCTTCCTTTTAAAGGCAGAACCCAGATGTCTCATGCCACTTACACTCACATCCCATGAACTAGAACTTAGTCACACAGCTAACACCAGCTGAAGGGGAAGCTGGGGGAAATATGGACTTCAGCTGGACTTATAGCTCCAAACTAAAACTTGAGGTTTCTATTATTAAATAAAATAGATGAAACTTGATAGTGAGACAATGAATAGTCTCATTGGTAGAGGCAGAAAATAAAGACAGTAGAGAAGAGAGAATATGAAAAGCAATGGTCCTAGGAATGTAAGAAAAAATCCTACAATGTCTGACTGAGGAGCTGCAGATATGGGAGCTATTGAGGGCTTCTAAGGAATATCTCCAAGAAGGTTATTTCTCTGTTAGCTCCTTTTTTTTTTTTTTTTTTTTTAGGGAAGTTTAAGGGTTGGTGAGGTGTAGGGCAGCATGTGCAGATGTGTTGAAGGTGGGACGTCAGATAGGGTGGGTTAGGTGCTTGCTATTCTGATGGCATCAGCATCACCTGGGAACTTGTAAGAAACGCAGAATCCCGTCCCCACTAGAGAATTATAATCTGCATTTTAACAAATTCTTCAGGTGACAATTTATCACAGTAAAGTCTGAGCGGTGGCACTGGGCTAGATTATGCTATGGTGTGGAATAATCCCAAAATCTGTTTTAAAGACAAAGATTATTTCTTACTCATGCTGAAAGCCCATCTGAGGGGAAGGGAGTGGCAAGTAAGTGACTTTGCTTCATCATCCTTACTGGGGCACCAGGCTGATGGAGCCTTCTAAACATCACCAGTCATGTGGCAGGGAAGTTCATATGTGGCTCTCACACTTCTCTCATATTTCCTTGGTCAAAGCAAATCCACTGTTATGCATAAGCCATGCCTATCTTTAAGGAGGTGGGAAGAACAATCCTTACCATGTACCTGGAAGGATGGGAATCCCAGAGGTGAAGCCCCTGAAGCCAGGGAATCCCAGAGGTAGGACATTCAAAGGTTCTTACAGTATAGATGTGAAGGTATCAGATACTGGGAAAATGAATCAAAAGGAAGGAAAAAGAAAGCACAAATGCTTCAGAATATTTCTAAAGGATAGCTACAGAAGACCTCCAGCTTTAGAAAAGGAACATTTTGGAGGAATTGGTTGGAGTGGGAAGTGGAAGGGGCTAAGTTTGGAGTGAACATGCCAAGTCAGATATTAAGGTGGATGTTCACCCTCTGCCTATCTCCCCAATCTCATCCTGTGTCACCTCCCCTTTCTCTCACCATGTTCCAGCCACACTCACTTTTGCAACCTTGTTCTCTCCGCAGGGTTATTGTACCTACTGTTTCTTCTGGAATGCTCTTTTCTGGGTTTGTCATTTAGAACTTATCATGGTGTCATCTCCTCAGAAAGGCCTTTCCCAGTCCAACAAACGTAGCCACCTAGTCACACTTTATCACACCTATTTCAGTATCAGAATCATACCTAGAGTTAACTGGTATTTTTGTCTATCACCCTCCCCTCATTAAAAAAGTAAGCTTCATGAGGGGCGCATGGGTGGCTCAGTCCGTTGAGCATCCGACTTCGGCTCAGGTCATGATCCCACGGCCTGTGGGTTTGAGCCCCGCATCAGGTTCTGTGCTGACAGCTCAGAGCCTGGAGCCTGCTTCAGATTCTGTGTCTCCCTCTCTCTCTGCCCCTCTCCCACTCACACACTGTCTCTCTTAAAAATAAATAAACATTAAAAAGAAAGAAAGAAAGAAAAAGTAAGCTCCATGAGAACTCCATGGACTGTGACCTGGGTCACCAGCTTCAAGTACAGAGCTGGCACTCAATAAATATTTACTGAATGTTCACATGGAAATTTTAGTTAAGAAGTATGCAATGAAAGAAATATAAGTCCAATGAGAAAAGCAGGTTTGGAATGGTAAGGTTCTCTAAGGTAGTGAAGATGAACAAGAAGCATTAAACCTTTAGGAATGTTCTCCTTCAGTCGGTAGAAAAGTGTCAGAGACTGAGGAGTCTAAAATGTAGAATAAAGTGGCTCCTAATGAGGAAAAAAATTTCAGTGAGGGATGGGTCAGTGAGGCCACGAGGGAATAAGAAAAAGGCCATTGCATTTGAAAAGGTCATTTGTGACTACCGAATTAAGGAGTAAAAATGTAGGGCTGAAGGAGAAAAAGGACATAGCAGGCATAACTCATTACTGGAGTAGTTTGGCAGTAAAGAGAATTAGTACTCTAGCAGGATTGAGTGGTTTTCTTTTTGTGAGTCCTATTCATTTTTCAAGGGAAGTGAGCTAGAGAAGGGGAAAGATGTAGAAGAGGGGTTCTTAACCTGAAGTTCATGGACCTCCAGGTGTGTGCATGGGGGATGGGAAGTGGAGGGGCGAAGAGGATTGGTAGCTTCATTATTTTCCAAAAGGTCGAGAGCCTAAGGTTAATAACCACTGCTGAGGAGAGACAGAATAGGTGAGTAAAACAAAGTTAAAAACAAAAACTCCCAGAGGCCCAGAGAAGGGCCAGCTTCAGAGAAAAAAAGGACAATCTCTTCCTTAAAGAAAAGCTATAAACCAGATGGGAAAGTTCACAATTGCATCACCATCTCAGCAAAACAGGTAGAAAGACTGAGCTGGAACCAGTGGGAGGCTTGTACAAACACGCCCCAGAGAAGGGATACTGAAGCAGGGCAGACGGAGGAGCGGGGAAAGCTCCTGCGTTCACTCAGACTAGCCAGCAGCCCTCGTGTAGCTCCCGCGCAGCAGCGTCGCCCAGGAAGTGGTGCTCGAGGCTGGGGCTCGCTGGCATTGTCCTTCACCCGAGAGCGCCCCTCTTAAACCCCGGCGGACCCGCCCGGGAGGGAGAGCAGTCTTATCACAAAAGGCAGTCACCACCAGGCAGCGGTGGTCATCGGCGCGTCAGCTTCGGGGAAAGTGGTACGTCCGAGCTTCTCCACAGCCGCCGTGCTTTCTGTGCTTGTTGCGGCAAGCTGTCTCCAGACCCGCCTCTCCGCCTGTCGTCATCTCTGAATCATCCCGCCCCATTTCGACATCTCTCTTCCCTCCCTCCAGCTCTCGGCTCGGCGCAGGACCCAGCGACAGCGGGCCCCGGGGAACTCATTCATTCAGCAACTGCGGGGTTTCCAGGGCGACTTCGGGTGCAAGCCTGGTGAGGCGCGCTAGGGTCTGAGGAGCACAGGGCCTTCGGGAGTTGGCTCCCGAGCTGCACGAGACGGGGTCGGGGGCATCGCTCCAGATGCGACCAGTCTAACGGGCCGCCGCCCGCTTGTCGCAACAGCTTCCCGGAACGGCCCGCGGGCCGCGCCAGGGGATACCCGGCTCAAGCTGGCTCCACCTCACGCCGGCCTGAGATCCCGCGGGAACAGAGCTCTCGGGCCAAAGCCGCCTGCACGCGACCCGCGCATCCCGGGATTTGGGGCGGGCGCTCGAACGCAGATCCTAACGGCATCCGTCAGCGGTTTGACCTTGAAGGCCTGGCACCACGCCCCATCCACCCCACAGGGTACCGCCTGGAGCTCCACAGGCGCCAGTCTGGGGCCCAAATCTGGCCTCTCTCGCCCCTGGGCTCTTCGCTCTCTTCCGGTAGCCAATCGGATCCCGACGTGATGCGGGCCAATGGCCGCGGTCAAAGTATCAAGAGTGGTTGAGCCTATCAAAGTTCAGCCTTAAGTTTCTCCCGCCCTCCAGAAAAGTCGGAGGGCGGGTTGATCTTACATGTTGGCCAATCAATAGCCAATAAACAAGAAGCTTCCAAGATCAAAGGGGAAGGGGTGGAACCTAAGCAGTAGCAACGCCACGGGGTGGAGGAATGACAGGCCACTTCTCTAATACCACACACATTTTTTCCCTACGAAAGCAAAGGGGCGGGGATAACTTGGCAGCTGCACCAATGGCTGGCTGAAGGGCGTGTCCGCGGGCCAAGCGGGAGCCGGAGGCCCCGGGCTCTCTGGGCCGCGCCTGAGGCGGACGCGACGGGGCCGGGGGGCGGTGGCGGCAGTGGCGGCAGCGGCGGCGAGGGTGGGCGCCGCAGCTGGCCCGGGTGGATGGAGTTGGAGGGGCGGGGTGCTGGCGGTGTGGCGGGGAGGTCGGCGGCTGGGCCGGGGCGGAGCCCCGGGGAGTCGGCGCTGCTGGACGGGTGGCTGCAGCGGGGCGTGGGCCGGGGGGTCGGCGGCGGGGAGGCCGGGGCCTGCAGGCCCCCGGTACGGCAGGATCCGGACTCCGGCCCGGACTACGAGGCGCTGCCGGCTGGAGCCACTGTCACCACGCACATGGTGGCGGGCGCCGTGGCAGGGATCCTGGAGCACTGCGTGATGTATCCCATCGACTGCGTCAAGGTGAGACCTGGACCGGCTCTGAATCCGACCTGGGGCTGACCCGACCCCTGGGTCCTGTCCCGAGCCAGGATCCTGGCCGAGAGCCGGAGCCGACATGGGTTTCTTCCTGGCTCCTGCCACCACCACACGATTCGACCGATGCGCCATGCAAGCAAGGTCCCGACTGGGAATTGAACCCAGTCAGGAACCAGGACCCATTTCTAACCGTCAGTGAGATCTGAATCGGGACTGTGGAAAGAAAATCTGTCAGCCAAAGTCTGGATCCTAGACGGGACTAAACAGGAATAGGGTGGGATGGGATGGAACAGGTAAGTGCTACTAATTTGATTACGGTGAAGACAACTGGGGTGAATCAGACTCCGAATAGGATCTTAATGCCTTGAAGATGCTCTCTGGGCGAGTGCTTTTACAAGAAACTTGCTGTGTCTTCCCTTAACAGTGTTGGGGCAAGAACGGAAATCTGAAATGTCTCGGCTAGATAAATGATTTACTTATTAACTCTTAAGCCATGAATGATTGGAAGTCATTGTGCAGTCAGAATTCATAGCTCCAGACTGGAAATGATTTGGGAAAACCCATGTTCAGGAAAAGGTTTCGGTTTCTCTGTGCAGCAAGCATGACACCCCACCTATTTCCTGAACATGAAAACTAAACTGGGATTAGGATTTTGTATGGGGGCACATAGGCCCCCAAACGAGAGATGAACCTGACAGTGTGTTTCTTTAGCCACCTGAATTTGACAAAAAGGGGAAAGTTGCCTAGAAGGGAAGCATGATTTTGAAAAGCAGATGTAAGTGTGAAGAAAATGAAATAGGATTAACATGAAGGCATGATTCCTGTGAAAGTAAAAACTAATGGCAACCACAACCAAGCAGACTGATTAGTGGGTACAGAAGTCGGGTGCTTCTGAAGAAAGCTAGGTGAAGAGGGAACAGATTGTTCTTTACAGTTAATCTTGTGCATTAGGAAAGGTACCAACCTCTAAAAGTGAGGACTAAATTGAATGAGAAGTAAATTCAAGGGGGCTGTTGAAGTAAACGTATTGAGAAAGAGAGTGGTACCTCCTTTACATATCAGGGGTAATAGTCCAAACAGTATTCTCACAGCTCTTTGACGTGTGTTTTCTCCTCAAATTAGACAAATGTTACATATTCAAAAGGAGAGAATACCGAGTTGGGAAATACAAAGTCTACCTCTTCTGCTTCTTCCTGATTCTGGTACTTATGTTTTCATAAGTAGTATGGATGAGGAAATGGGGAAAGTACTCATTAAGCTTTGTGAATGACATTGAGTTGATAGGAGTTTTCTAGTGCACTGCAAAGCAACTCCTACCAGTGGCCATCCCTATTGAAACTGGTAAATGAACTTGGTTAAAATGGATATTAGAACTTTAAATACCCTTGTCAATTGGGAGGAATAGAAATAAAAAGTAAAATCTTTGCAAGAGAAGTAAAAGGATCATTAATGCTCTAACAGTATTAAAATGTAAAATGGGCAAGTACAAATAAAAAAGATGCAGACATTTATGTAATAAAGTCTAGGTTGAATGTGAGTTGTTAATGCTATATATCCAAAAGTTAATGTGATCTAACTGCAAAGTAAAGTAACCTCCCAATACTAAGACTGTGAGTAGAGAGCAGGAGCTAGCAGGGTCTAGGGTGCTATGTTTCAGGATGGGTATCAAATGAAAACTAGATCAAGGAAAGCAATGAAAATTATTTAATGACTTGAAAAATACAATGTAATAATGTGATTGACTTAGGAATATTACTATAACTTGTCAACTGAAGTGTTGTCCTATTACCTTGGTAGGCTATCTTCTTATTCCATGTATTTACATAATGCTATTGTTGCTGTAAACATTTTATAAATTTCTTTGTTAGAAATCCCTTTAGAATATTTGGGTGCATATCCTTAAAGAGGGCAGACCTTTGTCCTGTCACAAGATGTGGTCGATTTTTTAGTAACAGACCATTCAGAATCAAAAATGGTAGATAAGGTGGGAGATCAAAATGGGTAATACTGATTGGAGTCAGAGAGAAGGTAGGAGCAGAAAGCAAGGAGCCTGGTTTATTCTTGAGGCTGACAAAGCCACTGAGGAAACACTTCTGAAAGAGGAGTTCCAGAAATATTTTGCATAATCACAGCACTGGTGGAATAAGTTACTTCTAGCCTTCCAAGCTGTTTTGAAGAACAGTTCTTACTCATTTACATAAGCTTTGAAATTTGTGTTTTAAAAAAGTCCTATAACATTATAGTTATGCCTCAAAGCCCTATATTAAAGAATTAATTATTTGACCTGGAGGAAAAAAATGCTCAAGAGTCTTCAAAAATACAAAAGCTTATTTTAGAAGAATCATTTTCATTTGTCATTAATGCTGGGATTTAAATGACTAGAGGGAACAACTAGGTGAGACCAGTAGGATTTAGTGTCACTAGGATGTTAAACATTGTTGTACAGTTATGAAAGTAAAATTCAAATCTCTTCCTTCAGAAAGGCCTTCCCAGTTCACTTGTCCCAGGGTTTCCCAGTTCCTCTTTTACCATAAATGGTGGTGGAGAAGAAGAGCAGCCCAACCATCCCTAAGACTAGAAGCAGGTATCTGTGTTGGAGCCAAAACAGCAACCACAGTGTTTGCAAATGAAAGTTGACATTGCCTCTTGGCATGTAAGGCAGTGCTACCCAGCCACTTCTCAGGGTCAAGTTGATTTAAAATATCCTTGGGAGGAACCTAGCATAACCTTGCCAGGCCATAGTTATTCAGCCGACTATTTACATGGTCATAACAGGGAGGTTTGGGAGCCCAAACATATCCCAGTTTTCCATTTCTGGACCTCAGAGGCAAACATCAGACTTTATCTATAGGGATAGGCTCTGCAACCAAAGCAGTCAGAACTCTTCTCAAAATCATCTAAGTACCCTCTTGTCACCAACGTGCTGCTATTTGGCTCTGTAATCGTGACAAAGGGAAATAAATCTTTGCCAAACCCCAGATGTAAATGGTTATCTATACACATTCACCAATGAAAGGTTAGGAAATGGAAACATTGGCATATTTGACTTTCTTGTATCTAATAATAATTATTCAGTAAATGTCAACTCTTCTTGTTTGCCAAACACTAACTGATGTGCCTTACATACATTTATTCGTTTAATCTGTGAAGCGTTTTCATGAAGTACACACCATTTTCATTATTTTACACAACAAGAAAAGGAAGCAAGTTAGGTGGCACAGTCATGATTTGACCCCAGTCAGGCTCTCGGGCCTTCCATACAGCCTCCCCAAAGTAGATTTCCAGAGCCAAGCAAGGCACAGAGTTTCACAATAGTGCTCAGTCCTAAATGTGAACTTCAGATTGATAGCCGGACATAAAAAATCATTATAGCCAAAGAGAAACTTGAAAGTGAAATAGGAGCACCTGGGTGGCTCAGTTGGTTAAGCATCCGACCCTTGATTTCGGCTCAGGTCATAATCTTACAGTTTGTGAGTTCGAGCCCCACATTGGGCTGTGCACTGACAGTGTGGAGCCCCCTGGGGATTCTCTGTCTCCCTCTCTCTCTGCCCCTCCCCACTCACTCTCTGTCTCTCACAAAAATAAATAAACATTAAAAACAATAAAGTGAAAACAAGAAATACAAAAATGAAACCTGATTTATTAGTGGCTAAGGACCAGTTAGTTGCCCATGCATATTTGTGAAATGACATACACAAGAGACAACACTCCCATGATCTATACATTCTAAGATATAAACACATATTTCCTAGAATCATGTTTGAAGACAATAAAAAGCCTTATATTTGTAGTACTTCATAAATTGCCAATGGCTTTTACATGCCCTGACTCTTCAAATCCCCATAATAGCTCCATTAGCCATTCTTAGTTTCATGTTGTAGATGACAACACTGAAACTCAGGTTAAGTGACATATCCAAGGCCACACATCTAGCAAAGCTGGGGCTGAAACTCAGGCTTTCTGACTGAAATGTGGCTTGTTTTTTGCCAAACCACTTACCTATTAGTTTATTTGGCTTTTCTTCAAAGCTAGTGGTTTTTATATTAAAGGCTATTCATAAATTCTTAGAGATTTGATCTTTCTCCAAAAGAAAGATTTATTGGCCCACAAATTTGGGGAGCCGTATTCATTTCTGTATTTGGCATAGCTTATGCTTGGTTCCTCTCCATAAGGGTGTAAGTAGAATCGTGAATTAGAGTTAGGGGTATGTATGATACCTACAGTCCAGGTTTCTCTTGGGGGTGAAACGTTCCACATCTCTGAGGCCAGACCTTTCAAGGCTGGTTGTCCAGATAATGCTAGTGACTTCAGCAGAGCAGTACAGCTTCTGAACATTCTCCCTATGCAAGAACAGTTTTGAACAAACCAATGGAAACACATAATTGTTAAGCCACCAGGATCAGTTTATCTTTATCAGCAGCTGTAGCCAGCAAAGACCTGTAGTCGCTGGGTAACTCCTCTGATGGATTTTATACCCCGTGAGTGATGGGAAAGATCTGTAAACACATGCTTTATTGGAACTTTATGGGTTTCTTTTTTTGAGAAGTAGAATGAATGTGTCAAGTTGTAATAAGTGGTAACTGTATTTCTGATTGCATTTACAGTAATTAACCTTTTAACTTTCCAGTTCTTTGTTGGTAGCAGACAAGAGAAAATAACTAGAGGAATGTGGATTGCTTACAGCTAACTAGGACCTGTTGATCTGGTTAGTTTTTTTTTTCCCTCATGCTTTTGACAAGAGACAACACTCTTGGATTGCAGTTGGCCAAAAGGAAGGTTCAAGCTTTTAAATCCAGACTGAACCAGTAATTGGAATGAAGTAGGAATTTAAACTATACTTGGGCATAAATTGCCCTTCTGGCTCACTAATAGTCTGCTTCTTACTTTGTGAATTGGTGCAGACACAGCTAAGATTCATTCGTTTGTTCATTCATTCATTCAACAAACAAATCTTGAGTGCTTACTTTGTTCCAGGCACTGGACATTGATTTTATATTGTTAGTCTCCATGCCATCTTAATCTTGAAATGGATCAATAGACAAGAGTTTTTCACTGGGAGACAAACCTCCCTCTGAGGGTCTGTGATTTGGTGAATGTTTCGAAGAGATTCATTTCCCAAATCCCAACCAGACTTTGTCCAGGAACATTATACAAAGTGTCTGCCATGTACTTTTGTCCCAATCATTGAATCCTCTGGAAATTCCATGGATTCTGTTTCACAGAGACTGATTTAATTTGATGCCAGTTTGGGGATTCATTCAGTTTTGATTAGAAATCTGGGAGCCCCTTCAGTTTTAGAGACAAAGTTAGTTTCCACCTTTCATAGTCTCAAGGCAAATGCTCTTTCCCAGAAATAGAGCAGCATTGATTACAAATGTTACTTCTGCCAAGAGTTTAACCTACAGGCTCAGCTGCCAATGCCAAATAATCCATGAAAGTCAGATAATCATCAAGGATGTAATAAAGGATGAGCCATCGTCTCATTAGTCAGTATAGTGTGTGGTTAGGAAGCAGGCCCAGGATCAACCTTCAGAAATAAGGCATAATGTTGTAGACAGTAAATAGTTGACTTTAGAATCTATTTGTAACGAACTCTTGGCCTGGGTTTATTAAGGCACAAAAGCAATATCTCCTGAAACAGGCTTGATATTTGTTGCTGGGGCTATGAATCATTTCAGAGTTCAAGCATACTTCCTAAGCAGTTATATTCTTGAGAAAAGAATGGTGTTCCCTTCATAGATGACTAGCAAAAGGTCCAAGCCTTGGAAAGGTCAGACATAGATTTGGGAGTAAAACTGGGTGCCAGGTAGCACTCCCGCACATTGGCATGATTCCACAGAGGAGTGTCCCAAGCCTGAGTGCTGAAGTTACAGCGTTGAATAAGAAGTTGGCATCACTGACATTGCACTTCTTTCTGTAATTCCAGACCCGGATGCAGAGCCTACAGCCTGACCCAGCCGCCCGCTATCGAAATGTGTTGGAGGCACTCTGGAGGATTATAAGAACAGAGGGGCTGTGGAGACCCATGCGGGGGCTAAACGTCACAGCAACAGGCGCAGGGCCTGCCCATGCCCTCTATTTTGCCTGCTACGAAAAGTTAAAAAAGACATTGAGTGATGTAATCCACCCTGGGGGCAATAGCCATATTGCCAATGGTATTGAGCCTTCCTGTGCTGGTTCCCCCACTTTCTCAACTCTTTGGGCTTTGCTGCTGTCAATGCTTTCCAGCCTCAGCATGGTTTGGAGCTGAAGCTTTGGGCTGGGGTAGGCCAGAGTATAGGGGAGGGACTTCCAAACCTGACGTTCTCAGACAATGGGCTGCTTCAACCCCACCCCTCTTTTGGGACACCTCAACAAAGTGTTACGGTATCTTCCCTTACCTACCAGCTTGACTTCTTTCATCTCCCTGCATCAACTTCTAATGCCCTGGTAATGTGGAGACACATTGAAATACTCCCACTGTATATATCTTGATAATCGGGTGGTGTCCTGCTCCTTGGGGCAGGATCTGAGGTGACCCAGCTGCCCAAGGAAGACATTAATGGAGCCCCAGCTCTTTGCATCACGTTTTCAGGATCCTAACTGACCAGAGGCAGTTTGTGTTGTTGAGGACACAACAAGGCCTCAAGTGAATTGGGGTTGAGCCAAGAGACTTCTGCACAGAAAAACCAGAGGGTTGAAGGCTATGTGAAAGTAAGGGAAGGGACAGCAGCCTGATGCTTGAGGATTGAAAACCAAACTGAGAGGAAAGTTGAGAGATATGGTGGTTAAGGACCTCAAGGAAAGGTCTAAATGGATAGATGTTAGAGTTTGGAGTTGGAATGGGCAGCACAGGGGCAGCAGGATGACAGGTGAGATGGTGTGGGGCAGATCTGACCACCGCCCCTCATGTTCTCCCTCCACTGGAGGCAGTTGGTGCTGGCATCCCTTGGCTGCAGTGTACCTGCTTCCTGTTTGGGGCATAAAGTGCATTCATTCTCAGAAAAGTCTTTATAAAATCTGGGTTGTTTTCTTTGACTCTTTTGGCCTTCCTATTATACATATGGAATGTAGACTGGTAACCTTACTAAGTTGGTGGGAACAAATATCTTCATTTTTCAGAACAGGGGCTCGAGAGCAGTGGGTTCCCTCTCCCTGCTGTTGTTTAGCCTAGCCACTCCCTTCACTCTGGTGCCTCAATCAGTTGTCCTCTTCTGGCCTCATGTATGGCTATTGTTTTCTCCTTTGCAGGTGCGGCCGGTTGTGTAGCAACATTACTGCATGATGCAGCCATGAATCCAGCAGAAGGTAATGATTCCTCCACCTTTCCCCCCGTGGGCCACTGCACCTGCATCTCTAGGCTTTTCCTTTATTTCTGGTTTGCGGAGGAAAGACAGGGAGCATCCCAGCCATTTTGGGGGGGGGAAATCCTTTTGTGTTACCGTTTCTTACCAGTAGAGGGCGCCCCCCCCATATTGTCAGTGGGTAGGAGGAGCCCCTTAGGAAGCAAATTCATTGAGCTTTAATTCATCTTTGGGGCTTCCCTGAAAAAAGATATGGCTCTACTTGGCCTATTCCTGGGTTTTCTCGGAAGTCCTCTTTGTAGTGGATTTGATCTCATCTGAAAATTTAACAGAGTATTTCACTTTTCTTCAAAGAGGTAAAGATGGATTTTGACATTTAAAAATCCTGCCATTCTTATTAGAATGAAGATAGTCGAAATAGGAATGAAAGGGTAAATTGTAGAGCTCAGTTCCTGCCCGGCTGCTTGGATCTTGGCTTCTGAGCTGGAGAATGAGGTACTCAAACAAACGTGAAGGGATAGCACAGTTGCCATGCTCTTTAAGCTCCAGCCCTTTACCAGTCTGGGCAAGGCCATGGTGTGGAAAGGGCCAAAGCTAAGCTGAAGATCCAGGGCTCATACCATGTTATCTACTCAAGAGAGTAGATGTTTGGAAACTAAAGCCACAGTCTTCTTGGTTAAGAACTGTGTTTTCTTTCTGGTAGCCCTTCTCCTGAGGAGGATAACCATCCTCATGTCATAAGAGTTGGGTGCTCTGCATACCTGAGGATTGGGATTGTTAGGGCTATCCGTTCATTATCATGTTCACTGCCACTGAGTCATTTCTTCCCTGGGGTTTTACGAAAGGGTAAGATCATAATAGGTTGGTAATTTTTTCAAGAAAATCTACTGGAGTTTCTAAACCATAAATGTATCTTGTGTGTTCACTGGTTGGTTTTAAAGAAATCCTACTGTAAGTCAGTCTGTTATTTTTTTGGCCCTTTATCAACCTTCTCCTATCCCCTTCTCTCAAAAAAGGGAAACTTTAATTTATTAGACTGATAGCTCACTCATACTTTTTTTTTTTTCCCCTCTCCATTCCAATGGCTGACCCGCTGACTCGGGACTCTGAATCTGGACACTCTTGCTCACCGGTTGATTGCTGGCATCATTTCCTTCCTTCTTCTTGTTGATGGCACTACCAGTGGTCAAGCAGAGGATGCAGATGTACAACTCCCCATACCACCGGGTGACAGACTGTGTACGGGCAGTGTGGCAAAATGAAGGGGCCGGCGCCTTTTATCGTAGCTACACCACCCAGCTAACCATGAATGTTCCCTTCCAAGCCATTCACTTCATGACCTATGAATTCCTGCAGGAGCACTTTAACCCCCAGAGACGGTACAACCCCAGCTCCCACGTTCTCTCTGGAGCCTGTGCAGGAGCCGTAGCTGCCGCTGCCACAACCCCACTGGACGTTTGCAAAACACTGCTCAACACCCAGGAATCCTTGGCTTTGAACTCAAACATCACAGGACATATCACAGGCATGGCTAGTGCCTTCAGGACGGTGTATCAAGTAGGTGGTGTGACCGCCTACTTCCGAGGGGTACAGGCCAGAGTAATTTACCAGATCCCCTCCACAGCCATCGCATGGTCTGTGTATGAGTTCTTCAAATACCTAATCACCAAACGGCAAGAAGAGTGGAGGGCAGGCAAGTGAAGTGAAGTAGCACACGATGCAGCCAGGGGTCCAGCACTGCTGCGTCCTGCCTGCTCCAGCCACGTTCTCGGTCTCCTGGCATGCTCCATCCGGCCTTGAGTGGAGGTGGAAGGAAGGTAGAGGGTTCTCCCCAGGCTATTGGTGTTTTGGCTAACACCAGTTCCTGCCAGCCTCTGTTGCCGCCACCTTTCCTTCCAGGCCCTAAGCAAGTGCAGCAAAGCACACCACAGTACCTTTGCTAATAACCTTTCTCCATCCTGGGCCTGATGACCTACTCTAGACTGTTACAGAGGGACAAGCAGCTCATTCCCCTGGTTCCTAATAAAAAGCCTTTAAATTAAATGGTTTCATTGGATTTGTTATGCCAAAGGGGAAGTGAAATGCTTTTAAGTATTCTGACTTGAAGCATCAGTCAAGGGGTCCAAGAGGAAGGTGTGTTGTATATGTCTGCAGTCTGGGTTCTTGCTGGTTTTCATAGTGACTCAAGACTTTGGAGCCCTACTCCCCCTCGTTTTAGTATTAAGCTCCAAGGAATCTCCCTGATGGCAGGAACAATGGCCTTTGACAGATCCTAGCTAAACAGGTGTTCTTGATCCCCACTCTTGCCTCTTCCAGGGGACAATGGCACAGCACAGAAGAGGCAGACCTCTCTGCTCTCTCAGCTCGGCCTGCCAGAGTAAAACTTGGCACACGGCACTTTGTTTTCTAATGTAGTTGCAGAACAAGAGTTATTTAGTGAAGCTTCAAGACCTAAGGATTATGTGGTAAATAATCAGACCTTTCATTGGGCCTTAAGGCTTCTACAAAGTACTTTATTTAACGTGTGTGACTATGCTTTGCTCTCACAAGGTCTGTGAAGTAGGCAGTGCAAGCATCACCTCTATTTCACAGGTAAAGACAGCTCAGAGAGGCTGCCTCTTGCCCCAGTTCTCACAGTAAATGCAGAGCTGATACCCCAACCCAGATCTTTGGCTCTCAGAAGTGAATCTAATTGGGTCTTCTGGCAGATGGGAAATGAGTGGAGCGCACGTACCCCAACCTGCCATCCCCTGAAGAAGCTCCCTCCCGAGGATCACATAGGCTGTGTCTGCAGACTTGCAGGGATAGGACTTTAACTGCTTTGTGGGTTGGTCTGTTCCCTTTTTTGGATATTACCAGTTATTAGCAAGTTCTTCAGTGCACAGAGTGGAAATCTACCTCCAAGAAGGTCCATCTGTCATCCTTGTTATGTCATCTGTCATTCATTCATTCATTCACTCATTCATTCATTCATTCATTCAATAACTATTGAGTGTCTGTCAGACACTGGTGTTGGGGTTATGGTGATAAATAAAACCACCCCAGCCCTCAAGGAGCTTACTGTCTGGAGAGGAAGACAGATGTAAACAGGTACCTGTAAGATGGCAAGAAACATGCATAAGAATACCCAGCCTGGCCTTGGGTGACTGGGGGTAGCTTCTGGAGGAAGTGACATCTGAGGCGACGCCTGGAAGGCAAATAAACTAACAGGTGAAGAGAGGAGAAAGACCTGGAGGTAAGGGAGAATAAGAAGTGTCCAGGGTCAGCACACAAGGGATTTGGTAGGACTGGCAGTCTGGGCAAGGCATGCACCTGGAGTTAGCTAAGCAGGAGCTGAGTCTTAAAAGCAATGCTAAGGAGTTTAGAGTTTATCCTGAAGGCAGCACAGAGGCATTACAGATTTTAAGCAGAGGTGTGGTGTGATCAGATTCACAATTTAAACAGATCACTTAGGCTCTCTGGGAAAGGATTAGAGGAGCAAGACCGGACGGGCAGGTAGACCTGATGGGAGACTGTCACAGTCATGCAGGCATGGCTGCACGGTGGTCTTGACCAGGACTGTGGCAAGGGAGACAGAGAAAGTGCCAGACTAGAGCAGTGTTAAGGCCGTAGAAGCAATAGAAATCCATTACAGAATAAATCTTGTCCTTCCTTCCACCTGACAGCCCTTCAGGTCTCTATGGAGAATCACGTCTGAATGCACTTGGAAAAAAAAAAAAAAACAAACATCAAGAAAACAGCAGGATCTCCTGTTCTAAGCCTTATTTAAGGAAGCCATGCTGCCCCTCTGGTTTAGTGATGGAAAAGAGAGATATTAACAGTCCTAAATTGTGGTCACTGGAGTTTGAATCGCCTATGGAGTAAAAAGAACATGCTGAAATCATTGCAAAGGTCATTTGAGAGGGTCTGCTAGTAAAAATGTAAGAGAGTAGCTGCCTCCCAGCACAGATGAGGCATAAGAACAAAGGGATGCCTCTCCAGACCTGTCCCTGCAGTCGGCTTTACAAAGCTCCTGTTCTGGCAGGGTATCCAGAGCACAGTGGGCACTGTGGCAATAAGGCCATTTCTCAAGAACAGGATACAGGTAATCTAAAAGAATGATAGTCACTAAAGATTCTCTCAGCTCTAATGTTGTTCACAAGCAACGCGAAAAGAATGCAAAAGTCACCTTCCAATCTCCACTTGTGCCCTGGCTGCTGGAGAACAACAGTTGGGTTAGAATTCGGACAGCCCCTCAGGTTCTTCAGGTCTCTCGATCCAATCACCAGAGGAGACAGAGGCGGAATAGTGTGATAGGGCTGAACATTCTTGGTTCCTGAATCCCGGGGTCAGGAACCAATCCCCATGAGAGCTATGGGAGTTGGGAGCATTCCCAAGTCTAGGTCCTCTCTGGAAAGCCAGTTAAGTCATGTGGTACCTTAAGGATCAAGGACCAAACCAGTTTAGCCAGAGAAACTTAATTGTAGAGACAAAACTAACATGAATGAAACAATCTTAGAATAACACAAAACAGATTACAACCATGTACCGGATTATACAAAACCAACAAAATATAGGGGCACCTGAGTGGCTCAATCGGTTAAGCGTCCGACTTCAGCTCAGGTCATGATCTCATGGTCCGTGAGTTCGAGCCCCATGTCGGGCTCTGTGCTGACAGCTCAGAACATGGAGCCTGCTTCAGATTCTGTCTCCCACTCCCTCTGCCCCTCCCCCACTCACACTCTGTGTCTCTCTCTCAAAAATAAACATAAAAAAAAAAAAAAAACCAACAAGATTTAGAGTCAGAAAAGGTAAGTGTAGGTCAGAGTTACAGGGAAAGAGGTGGCTTTGATAAAAGGTAGAATTAAAAAATACTTTCATAAAAGCCGGTACCAGTCAAATCACGCTAATTTTATAAAATTTAGAAAAATAGCTCTAATCCCATTACCCAGAGAATATGACATTTTGATGTATACATCATCCAGTATTTTCTCTATGCATTTTTGGTTAATATTTAAAATTCAAGTCACACTGTAACCAGCTTCTTTCCCATAATAGTATATGGTGCCCATCTTTCCACGCTAAATCTTGCATCACCTGAATGGAAATAACTACACAACATTCCATTATATGAATGTACAAGAGCTTATTCTGTCAGTCGCTTGTTGCACATTTGTAATAATTTATTATCAAGAGCATTGCTGTGGGTATGAAGAATCCGAAGGACAAAAAGGAGAGCAGGGTAGGTGTGCCGAGAAGGTTCTGAGCGGGGAGACGGTTTGGCACCACCTCTCTGCAGACACTGCAGAGATCCAGGCTAGAGATCCGAGGCTGGGGCAGGGGAGGCTGGCCTGGGGAGAATGTCAGAAGTTGGATTCTTAGAAGTCGTCTTGCTCAGCATACCTCCTCGAGTCCAACTTCACTCTGCAGCATCCCTGACAGGGGGTTCCCCACCCCTACTCCTGTGTCTGGGAGCTCATCTCTGCTGGAGGCCATTCGTGACATTGCTGCCAAGTTCACTGCTGTTCGAAAGTTCATTCTTCATGGTCTCCTGCTTCCATTCTAGGATCATGTCACTGCCCTGCTGATTCAGTTGCCAAATTCCTCACCATGGCCGACAGGGCTTTACAGAATTTGGCTCCCACCTCTCTCTTTAACACAAACATTCCACACAAACATGAGGCATTCAAAACAAATACGTATTTTCTTGAGAATCTAAAATATTCCTCCTGTTGTCTCCATTCGTTGATTTAGGAGGCTTGGTAAACAATAGTCTGTTGAAACTATCAGAAATTTCACACGATTGATGTTGGGACTGGATGTGCAGTATTTTGTGACTTCCTGCCACCTGTGACCGGTACGTAGAGAACAAGTACTGTGGGTGCTGCACACAATAATATTCCCTACATCGTCAGAGGTCCAGAAACACAACCTTTACCCCACCACCCCCGCAACCCACATTCACACACTAAAAACAGAGGAGAAGAATTCTTTGTACTGAGGCACCAAGGTTTCCCTGTAGTTTCCACCTATGATCTCCATCTGCCTGCTGGAGCAGCAAAGAATCAGACTAATCCTTCTTCTCTCTGACAGCCCTTCACCAATGTGAAGACAGCTGTCGTGTCACTCAGGGAGGGTCAGATTATGGGGAGCCTGAAAGCCAGGCAGAGGTGTCTAGACTTGACTTGGCTAATGAGGAGCTCTTGTGGTTCTTAAGCAGGGAGGGAGATGACTAAAGTCATGTCTGAGGACAACTCCACCAACAGCCCAGACATAGGACAACCTGGAGGGGGAGCAAGCTAGACAAAGGCACTCCAGCCAAGGGGCTGTCACAGCTAGAAAAGAGGAACCTGAGAAAGGTAGTTACAAGAAGATGAAAGGGACTTGGTGGTTTAGACATCTGAGTGGGAATGCACCTGTAAGTTGTCTTGCACTCATCTGGCTGTGTTTTGTCTCCCTTCACTAGGGGATCTGTAGAGCTGTGCCTTTTTGGAATCATTTCCTGCACTGTGCTTGATAACCACCTGCTGACAGTAGAATGGTTGTGATCAGACACTGAGGTTTGCCTGGGAAAATGGTGCTGGGGTTAGGAATGAGCCATTTCACTGCACAAACTTGTACTGAGCAGGTAGGGGCCCTGGGGTAGATGCTGGGATTATGGGATGGTCAGGTTTTTTGTGACAATGTGGCAAGGTTATAGTCTCCAGCTTTTCAGTCAAATACTAATCTAGACATTGCTGTGTAGGTATTTTGTGGATATGATTAAAGTCTATCATCAGTTTATCTTAAGTAAGGAAGATTATCCAAAAGAGTCTGGGTGGGCCTCACTCAATTAGTTAAAAGGCCTTAGGAAAAGAACTGAAGTTTTCCTGAAGAAGAAATTCCAGCTGTGACCTGGAGCTTCAGCCTGTTCCCAAGAGTGTACGTGTATGAATATGTACGTACATATGTATGTAGATGTGTATATGTGTGTATGTAACATGGATTCAAAATTATTATCTGATTCACAGTTCATATGCAAATTTCGCCAACTGTTCCAATAATGTCCTATTTCATAGCTATTTTTTCCTCCCTGATCCAGTGTCCAACCCAAGATCACACGTTGCACTTACTATTTATTCACATCTCTTTAGTCTTCGTTAATCTAGATCAGGTCCTCAGCATTTTAGGAATCTCATGAACTAGATTTTTTTTTCTTTAGATTACAAGTCAGTCATTCTGTAGAATGGGCTTCAATTTGATTTGCGTGATGGTTCCCCACAATTAGATTCAGGCTCTGCATTTTTGGCAGATGCACCACCAAAATGATACTGAGTCCTTCTCAGGGCACCACATCAGGGAGCACATGAGGTCAGTTTGTCTCCTTATTGGTATGGTTGTGTTCACCAGGTGAACCCACTGTAAAATTACTAATTTCCCTTTGTAACTAATAACTAATTTGGAGAGAGGTGCTTTCCATTTATGTAAATATCCTGTTCTTCATCAAACTTCCAAGTTTTAGCATCCACTGATGATTCTTGTCTCTGTCAATTATTACTATAATGGTTGCATAATGATTATATTCTAACTTCATCATTCTTCCTACATTTATCAGTTGATATTCTTCTGTAAGGGAGAGTTCTCCCTTCTTATTTATTTGTTTACATTAGTATGAGCTCATAGATTTTTTAAAGTTTTTGTTTTAATTCCAGTATATTAACATACAGCGTTATATCAGTTTCAAGAGTACAAAATAGTGGTTCGCCAATTCTGTACATTACTCAGTGCTCATCATGGTAAGTGTACTCTTAAGCCCCTTTACCTATTTCACCCATCACCCCACCATCTCCCCTCTGGTAACCATCAGTTTTTACTCTCTGGTTTAGAGTCTGTTTTTTGGTTTCTCTCTCTCTCTGTCTCTCTCTCTCTCACTTTTCCTTCGTTCATTTGTTTTGTTTCTTAAATTAGACATATGAGTGAAATCATATGGTATTTGTCTTTCTCTGACTGATTGGTTTTGCTTAGCATTATACTGTCTAGCTCCATCCACGTTGTTGCAAATGGCAAGATTTCATTCTTTTTATGGCTGAATAATATTCCATTGTATATATACGTTACATCTTCTTTATCCATTCATCTATCAGTGGATACTTGGGCTGCTTCCATAATTTGGCCATTGTAAATAATGCTGCTATAAACATATGGGTGCATGTATCCCCCTGAATTAGTGTTTTTACATTTTTTGGATAAATACCTAGTAGTGTGATTACTGGATTATAGAGTAGTTCTATCTTTAACTTTCTGAAGAACCTCCATACTGTCTTCCAGAACGGCTGCACCAGTTTGCATTCCCACCAACAGCGCACAAGGTTTCCTTTTTCTTCAAATCCTCACCAACACGTGTTATTTCTTGTGTTTTCTATTTTAGCCATTCAGACAGGTGTGCGGTGATATTTCATCGTGGTTTTGATTTGCATTTCCCTGATGATGAATGACATTGGGTGTCTTTTCATGTGTCTGTTGGCCTGTGGGTCTTCTTTGGAGAATGTCTGTTCATATATTCTGCCCATTTTAAAAATTAGATTGTGTTTTGGGTGTTGAGTTGTATAAGTTCTTTATATATTCTGGACACTATAAGTTCATAGGTTCTTATTTTATTCTATGAAAATTCTGTGGTAATATTACCATTGTTATTTATTTTAATGTTCAGATTGCCCCAGATTTGACCAGTGAAGCCCCTTCTGATTCCTCTGCCCTTTTGACATATTGCCACTATCTTTTTAGCACTCCCTTGATTTCTGGAACAACATGATATTCTAAGTTCATCTTGTACTTTGCCTCTCTGAGTCCTGAAACCAGCCATTTCTCCAAGGAGCCCTGTTTCCTTTTAGTGCATAATGGTATTTAGAAAGCAAGATCTGGATGCCAGGTGTGCTCAGTGCTACTGGGTGTCCATGTCTAAGCCTTTTAGCAGATGGAACTAAGAAATATAAATCAACATTTATATCTTAATTTATTTCTATATCTGTACACACACACGCAACCATGAACTCATACAGATACCTCCAGTTCTAATTCAACACCACAAGATTCATTTTAGTCTTCCTTCTCTTTACATCTGTAACTCTCTTCTCTAACAGCAAGAACTGGCTCCCATTACCCACAGTATATTTATTCATTTGCTCAATTCTCCAGCACACAAAAAGCATTTTAGGTTTGCTAACCCATGCTACCATAGGAAAAACTCCTTCAACTAGAATTTAATTAGTTTTTGTTTGTTTACTCTCCCTGCAGTGTGGTAATGTTATTTATTTGAAATAGAATTAGGTTCATTAGTTTCCATTTGTATTCTATTTTTAGGTTGTTTTGAGGTTTTTTTTTTTTCCCCTTTCCTCATCTTTGTTAATTTTTTTTAAGAGGAAAAGTATTCTTTACCTAGGGCCTGTGGGTTTGTGGATGGGCTTCATGGGGTCTGTAAACCCTCTGTTTTATGCAAACTATTGGATATGCGTGCACCTTTCTGGGGACAGAATCCATACTTTTGAAATATTCTCAAAGTGGTCTTTAACCCAAAAAGTTTAGGGAAGTGAGAAAGGAGACCAGAAATCCAGAGGCCCTCTTTAGAAGCCTGTCACCACTGGGGAGAGGGGTGGGGGAAGTTCCACCAGATTGTAAGACTCTCCAGAGAAGACAAGTTCCTATTTATCTTATATCAGTGCCAAGTGCCAAGCACACACACAAACGCCAAGTGAACAGAAACCAAAGGAGAGAAGAGAAACTTGGGAACTAATCTGCACATGGAGCTCAGGAGTGCTCTTTCCCGGGTAAGCCTAGAACCAAACCAGAGTACGGGGAGGTGGGTGGGAGAGGGGGAGACACAGCCTGGGCATCTGTCTATAGGTATACACAGAAAAATAAATTAGGAGGAAAATGTAAGCCTGCTGAAGAGACACTGACCCAGGGCTCTGACATACTCCTTGCATGGCTTTCTTTTGGCTTCAAGGTCCCTGCCAAATTAGAAAATAAGAGCAATTATACCTGAGTAAGATAGCTGTGAGTCATGCAGGGTTTACCCCTTGCAGGCATCAGGTGAAAGCTTTCCCTGGGTGTGGTGGGAGGTACGGACTCACCTCGGCATCAGACCTAAGATGTTTCATGGAAGGGTGGTGTCACTCCTCAAGGAATTTCTGCTGCTAAAAAGGGGCCTAGAATGTAGATGATGAATTGAAAGCCTCATGGTCAAGGACAGCCTCCTCGGATGTGTGCAGCACATCCTACTAAGTGCCAGCCAGGAATCCAAAAGAAACCAAAGACCTAGTCCCTGCCACGTGGCTCAAAGAACGTTTAGAAAGCTATGGGCAGGAAAAAGCAAAATTGTAGAATGAAAACTGAGCCCATATAAACTAAGTGGTCTGTGGGTTGGGTAAACCACAGGAAGCTTCCCAAAGGAACGAGCTGATGTGGACTGTGAAGGGTTGAGACTGAGGAAAGGTGAGAGAAAAGAAAAGGGTATTCTACACAGCGGTGAGAGCTCAAGGGATACGCAGAGGTATGGGGGAGAGATGGCTGATCCTGACAGCAGAAAAGGGGGGTTGCTTCAAAGACCAATATGGAGGATGCTGAGGTCATATGCCCATAAAGGACACTGTTTTTCAAAAGAAACAATGAGACGATTATGATGTTTGAGGAAGAGACTGGAGGTGAATTGGGGAGTGGCCAGATATAAGGAGGATGGCAGGGGGATTACTAAAGTCACCTGGAGGGGAGTTATCTGCCTGGGCTGGAACAGATGGCATGTCACCAGGATAATAAAAATGAAAATAAGGGGGGGGGGGCGCCTGGGTGGCTCAGTCAGTTAAGCGTCCGGCTTTGGCTCAGGTCATGATCTCGCAGTTCATGGGTTCGAGCCCTGTATCGCGCTCTGTGCTGACAGCTCAGAGCCTGGAGCCTGTTTCAGATAATGTGTCTCCCTCTCTCTCTGACCCTCCCCCGTTCATGTGCTTTCTCTCTGTCTCAAAACTAAATAAATGTTAAAAAAAAAATGAAAATAAGGGGTGCCTGGATGGCTAGGTCAGTTGAGCATCCAACTCTTGATTTCAGCTCAAGTCATGATCTCATGATTTGTGAGATCAAACCCCTTGTCAGGCTCTGACTGACAGCACGGCACCTACTTGGGATTCTCTCTCTCCCTCTCTCTGTCCTTCCCTGGCGTGCGCTCTCTCTCTAAATAAATAAATAAACATTTTTTAAAAATGAAAATAAAAAATCACATTTTATATGGCTCTGTGGTATAGGATCACATTTGCACATACAGAATCCTTATGAACAACAATGAGAATTATTTATGATGCTTCATTGAACATCTATTATGTGCTAGTCATTGAGTTAACTGCGTGGGGGAGTCTCACAACCGCTGTGTGAGGGAAGCCATGTATTTCCTACCACTTGATACCATGTGTTGTAAATTTGCTTAAATGTGAATCTCATAAGTACCCCGTGTGTCGGGTGTGGCAGGAATTATCCCCATTTTATAGAAGAAAAAACAAATGCTAAAAAAGGTTAAGGCCCTTGCTTACAGCCACATAGCCAAGGGATGTCAGCCACTTCTTTGGACTTTTATTTTGGGGATCCTTATACCTTATTTTCTCCCTGGTTTCACATACGCGTTTTTGTTTGTTTGTTTTATTTATTTTTTGAGACAGAGAGAGACAGAGCATAAGCAGGGGAGGGGCAGAGAGAGAGGGAGACACAGAATCTGAAACAGGCTCCAGGCTCTGAGCTGTCAGCACAGAGCCCGACACCCGGCTCGAGCTCACGGACCGTGAGATCATGACCTGAGCTGAAGTCGGACGTTCAACCGATTAAGCCACCCTGGCGCCCCTCACATACCCGTTGTTAACAGAACCCTCCAGCGTAAAACACCACTTTGGCCGCGATCTGCAGCCCACTTCATTTAAGCCACCAAATTCCTAGCACTGATATACCAAAGGTCAGTAATGCAGCTCATTCAAGGGTCACTCAGCTGAGTCCAGCCTGCCTGGACAAAGAACCCAAGGAACAGAAGTAGAGGTGAGGGCAAAAGGCCCAGGCCTCCGGGTCACCTCCCCATCTTTCAGAAGACATAAACACTCTCCAGTTCCCCTACCCCTGACTCAGAGAAGTAGGGGGGAGACACATTCAATCTGCATTACATCAGGTTGCACAGGACAGAGTGAGGGCAAGTTCTCAAGGTCGCCATTATTTTTTCATGCTAGGGCTGGGTCTTAGGAAAGCAAATAAAATGCTGCCGGTTGCTTGGAATTAGAACAAGCAAGGTGGGGGGCGCCTGGGTGGCGCAGTCGGTTAAGCGTCCGACTTCAGCCAGGTCATGATCTCACGGTCCGTGAGTTCGAGCCCCGCGTCAGGCTCTGGGCTGATGGCTCGGAGCCTGGAGCCTGTTTCCGATTCTGTGTCTCCCTCTCTCTCTGTCCCTCCCCCGTTCATGCTCTGTCTCTCTCTGTCCCAAAAATAAATAAACGTTGAAAAAAAAAAAAGAAAAAAAAAAAGAACAAGCAAGGTAGAAGTACCTGGGGAGACACTTTCCTAGGCTTGTACTGCACGTGCCCCTGCCAGCCACTCAGAATCTACTGCCACTCCCCAGTTGCCTCCTGCCATCATCCAATTATGGCCATGCAAGCACCGAGTTCTTCCACTTGAAGCGTTCTCCCCTTTTCCCTTCAAATCCCCTTTTCCAGCTACTTGTTTCAATGTTTCTAATCCACACGAACACATGGGCAATTATGAACCGAGACGGTTTTTGCTGGGCTCACCTTTGGAACATGTGAACTTAAGGTATATTTTACATCTGGCTAAATCCTGAGATTTCTGCTTTATCTTCTGTCTGTCTCTCCTGACTCTAAGGCTGCGTTGCACAAGTCACAGAGATGGTCACAACACAACACTGAGGGTGGGGGTGGGATGAGTCCAAGACCCACATGAGGCTCCAGAGAGGGCTGAGGGGAGACCCCACGTGCAGAAGCCGGAAGACAGCCAGTGCCTAGGTGGGAAGGAAGTAGGCTGTTTTTTAGCTCCAGGTGAATATCAGGCACTGTATCTGTTCTTATCAAGTTAATGGTTTGACATGTTTTCCATCTGATCACAAGACAGTAAAACAGGCCCCAGAGCAAGGGATTAGACTCGAGGGTTAACTCTGCTTGCCTGTCTCACAGGTGTTCCAAGATGATGGCTGTGTCCCTCCTAGGGACACTGCATATCCCATGGGTAATAGCAGCAGCTCTAAATACGAAATCCTTCATGCAGCATTTTCTTTGCTAAAGCTTTCATTCCACAAAATTTATTGAGCACTTCCTATATGCAGGCATCTGGAATGTGGGCATTGTCAATGAACAACTTATAATTCTGTACTTATTACATGCTAGGCCCTGTTCATTCTCACAGCAGTCCTGTGAGTTGGCTATAA
Source organism: Panthera uncia (assembly GCF_023721935.1). Lineage (NCBI taxonomy): Eukaryota > Metazoa > Chordata > Mammalia > Carnivora > Felidae > Panthera > Panthera uncia. Next base: position 23,792 of record NW_026058877.1, on the reverse strand, counting down.
AAATGCCTCCACTTCACAGATAAGAAACCAAGGCTCAGGAAAGATAAGGAACATACCTGAACTCACACAGCAAGTATGTGACAGAACCAGCATTGCAACCCAGGATTCCAAAGGCTGTGTAGCTCACCCCTAACCACCCCCACCCCCTGCCCACCACAGGACTCCTGACAGGTGAGAGGCAGTCCTGCCTCCAGAAACCACGTCCCAGCGGGGAGACTGAAATGTAGACAAATCATGAAATTTAAGGTACTCCTGGCTCTGGCATGAAGAAAGTGTTTTCTTTTTCTTTCTGCCTATTCCTGAGGTGGTGCTCATGGGTAGGACCCCAGGGACCATTAGAAATGTCAAGTTTAATTCTTGTCTTTCTGTGACTGCTCACTTCTTTGTTACTCACGGGGTCAAGAGACCAGTGAGGAGGGTCCTTTTGTTCCCATTTGATAGGCCAGGACTGTTACATCCACTGCCATGCTTAAACCCACACTGCTGCACTTGGCCATTCCCTCTGCATTGAATGTGCTTCCCAGATGCCACCCGGCTCACTCTCTCCCTTCTTCCTGGCCTCTGCTCCAGGGTCACCTCCCTGGAGAGGTCTTCCTCTAACTCCTTATCTAAAATAGCTTCCTGGGGACACCTGGCTGGCTCAGAGCATGTGATTCTTGATCTTGGGGTTGTGAGTTTGAGTCCCACGTTGGGGGTAGCGATTACAATAAATAGCCTCCTCTACCCCTTTATGCCTTTTACTCAGCTGTATTTCTCTTATTGAACTCATCAGTCTGATGTTTTATTATACACTTACCTGCTTATTGTCTGTCTCCCCACATGAAGGCTGGACTGATTTCTGTTTTGGTCACTGCTCTACCCCCAGCACCTAGAACAGGATCTGGAACACAATAGATAATAAATAATTTGTTGAGCAAGTGAATCAACTTAAACCTTACACAATCCTGCAAGAAAAGCATTGCCAATGTCATGAACCTCAACACCATTTTAACAATAAGGGAACAGGAGTATAAGTTACACGGCAAGTCAAGTCACACAGGACGTGCCTGTGAGTCTGGATGTATGCCCAGGCCCCACTCATTCCCACACCACCCTCCTGGCCCAACATTGGCTCTGTTCTCCTCCCTTGACTCAGTCCATTGTTCTGTGGTCCAGGGACTGTTACCTGATCACAGAAGGAAAGAAACCCAACACCACCCAGGAGAGCCATTTACAATCCCTGGGCAGGGAGAGTGGCAATCTCTGAGAAGCACAGCACAGCCTCACTGTCACCACCTCCCTTCTCTCTGCCACCTAGTGTCCATCCAGGGCAGTGTGGTGGCTCACGCTTGGGTCAGCCTCCAGACAGCAAGTGGCTCAACCTCCCTTATGCTGCAAGGGACACTCTCTCCCTCTTGGCCTTTCCCTGGGAGGCCTGCAGGAGGGCACCCACACTCCTGTCTCCACATGCCCCACGTTGAGTGAAAGACTCCATCTCACTGATGTGTGGACATGCACCCCTATCGTGGGCAGCAGGCTGCTCCCAGCACTGCAAAGGTGGAGACACAGGGAAAGACCCACCTTTGGGTTCCTTGTATTAAGGCAGAGGCCACCCGAGGGAGGGGAAGTGAGGGCAGGACCACAGGTTTGTGTGTGAGGCAGGGGTGCTGCTCCAGAACTTAAACAAACAAACAAACAAACAAACAAACAAACAAACGCAAGGTCTCAGAGAGGGAAGAAATGTAAAAAGCAGCTGGGAGGTCTGGGTTTGTGTCACCTCTCATAAGCTGTGTGATGTGACATTAGGGAAGTTACTTCCTTTTTCTAATGGGGATAATAAAAGAATACCAGCTCAGAGTACTTTTACAGAGTAAGAATAAATCCACTAATAAGTGAATGCATCTTAGAAACTCAAAGTATCTATAAACCCAGAGATGTGCTACATGTATATTTTCTTATTAAAAAGGGAAAATGACTCATTATAAAAAATATAACCAATACAATCAATATATAAAAAGTATCAAGAAGAAAATAAAATCATCTATAATTTCACTACTCATGATCGCTGTTAAAATTTCATATATCCCTTTCAATCTCTTATCCAAAGCCCATGTATGCAGATATATATTATATATGCCCATGCCCCCTCACCACAAGATAACACTGCAGAGACTACACCCCAGGGCTTCTTAGGATTTTCATCATTAATTTCATTAGAGTAGTAACCTCAGTCTACACTGGAACTTTATCATTGTTCCAACTAGGTAAGAAGTTTTAGAAACCTATTGTTAGTAATTCCTCAGTCCTTTAGTTTAATAAACACACAGTTCTCTGCAACATGGTACACTGGGAAGACCATTACACCAGGAATCAGGAGATCTGAACTCTTGCCTGGGTGTGCCAGTAAAGAAGAGTGTCTACTCTGGCAATAAGCCTCTGTGTCTCAGTTTCCCCATCAGCGAAATGAAGGTGAAAATCTATGTCCTAAAGATCAGATGAGATCACAGAGGGGAAAGTGCTTAGAAAATGCATGGAGCACCCCCATATGGGAGGTCCTGTTTTTACCCATTTCCCCACATGTAAGTACAGCCAGGGAGCCAATATTCCTGCATTAATCCCAATCCCCTTTGACAAGTCCTGACAGCCAAAGGCAAAGGCTACCTTGAGAGAGTCTGCTAGTCTCTAAGATGCTAATGTACCATTCCCTTGGCCTCCAGCACCTATCAACAAGCCATTCCCATCTAGATCAGAGCTATGTGCCCCAAAGTGGTTGGCTGTTACCCCAAGAGGTGAGGAACACTGGTGTGCTTCCCAGTCCCAGAGTCTCATCCTTCAGGAGCCAGAGCATCCTATCTGAAGTCTTAGGGACTGGGCTCAGGAAGCTGCATTGTTAACAGTGCCCCTGCCCACCAAAGACTTGGACACCCCCACCACCGCGATTCAGATGCAATCATAAAGTCAGAACTGACTGCTCAACCTCGCAGTTGGGAAGACTGAGGATCAAGGTTACAAAGCCATGAGTTGCCAAGTTGGGGCCACAGGACCAGAACTCAAATTTCTTTCTCAATCTTTCTCTACTTCTTTCTCCTTCTTTCTGTCTTCCCTCCCTCCTTCCCATCCCCCTTTCTTCTTTTCTCTTTTTATTTTGAGAAAATAGACTTTTCTCACCACATACAGTTTGACACTGGGGTTCCCATTCACCGGGCAGTTCTGTTCCATATGGTTATAGAATTCAGATTTCTTGTTTACAAATAATGTTCTAGTTTTTTTTTTTTTCTTTTAAAGTCATGACTCTTTTAAAAATCAGTAACAAGGAGGGGCACCTGGGTGGCTCAGTTGGCTGGGCGTCCAACTCTTGATTTCAGTTCAGATCATGATCCCAGGGTCATGAGATTGAGCCCCACACTGGGCTCTATGCTGAGTGTGGAGCTTGCTTAATATTCTCTCTCTCTTCCTCTCTCTCCTTCTCTGCCCCTCCCTCACTTGAGCATGCTCTCTCTCTAAAAAATATATATATTTATTTTATTAAAAATTTTTTTAACATTTATTTATTTTGAGAGAGAGAGACAAAGAGTGTGAGCAGGGGAGGGCAGAGAGAGAGGGGGACACAGAATCTGAAGCAGGCTCCAGGCTCTGAGCTGTCAGCACAGAGCCCGATGCGGGGCTCAAACCCATAAACCATGAGATCGTGACCTGAATCAAAGACGGACACTCAACTGAGATGTCCCAAAAATATATATATTTAAAAATCAATAACAAGGAAAGATGGTTTGACACATAGCAATGAATGACCATACTTTTCATCTGCCAGTGGGAACTAAGATATGGGAAGAGGAAAGCAGTGATGTGGGAATGAATGAAAAGAGTCATTCATTTATTCATGCATGCATGCATTCATTTATTCATCAACATCACTAAATGTCTAGTAGGTAACTGGTGCTGGGAATTCAACAGCTTTCATTCCAAGTCAGCTCATGTCACAGCACCACCGTCTAAAAAATGAAACAGAGGACTCAGTGAGCAAGCCCTGGGGCAAAAGAGGCCAAAGCAGCTTCGAGGGAAAGAGAACATGTCCTAAGCCCAGCTTTGTTCTCTAATGTGACCACCCCTCTTGGCTTCCGTCTTCTTGGAGGAGCAGAATCTATGGTGCAAGAGTCACATACGGTGTTTTTATTCCCAGATGGGTCACATCCTTGGCTCAAGAACAGAATCCAGGGTGGGGAAGGAAGGGGACTTCCTCTCTCCCAGAGCATCAGTGCCTGGTATGCTGGGAACGCCAGGGAGTAGATACGTGGCATCCCCTGGACAGATCAGCAGGCTTAGCAGACCACGCAGAGCCAATAAACACCATCTCCCTGGATTTTAATAAGGTTTTGAATGGGTTCACACACTTAAGTAGTCCTTGAGAAACTTAGAAAAGATGACTGAGTCTAAAAGTTTTATTAAGCAGGATGTTGGGGAAACTAGGGGTTTAGTAACCCCCAAAATCATTTTTGCCATTAATTTGCTGTGCCCCACGTGGTCTCCTGGTCATTGTTGTCTTCTTCCTCCCCCGTCTCTCTCCTGATCTCAGTGACCCTTTAAAATTGTATGACGTCTTTCAAGAGGCATATGCAGCTTTGAGCAGGGCTTTGAACTGGGACTTACATAAAGCTGGGGTCAAGGGAGGTATTACTGAATGATCTCAGCGAACAGAGGCCACTTTATGTTCCACCCTTAATGTTGAAGACATAAAACCATTCTTAAATATATGATGCTGAGTGTATGGAGAATAGAACTTCCTTTTGAAAATAAACTTTGTTTTCTACATTATGCCCTGTCATGGAAGTGTGGTCCAGGCAGAGGGGAAAGCACTGCAAAGGGAGATGAGGGAGTCGAAATTGACCCCAGTGGGGTCAGAGTGGGGAAACGTCGGAGGCACCAGCCCACAGGCATGAGGGGACTGGGACTGAGGAAATTGCTCAGGGCTTGTCTCCCTCCTCAGTCAGCCCAGAAACTGACAACTATCCACCTGTAAGACACAGAAAACAATGGAGAACACGAGAGCTTTCAATCTTTACAGCCACCATTACTATGTGTCTCCTAAATGCAGAGCACTGTGCCAAGAGATTTCTCACTTTCTTCCTCTGTATTTTCTCTCCCTTGGTTTCCTCAATAATTAAGTGAGGAAGGCATGACTCCCTACTTTACAGATGATCCTTCAGCCATCGTTATGCAGCGAAGATGAGATTCAAACTCAGACACCAAGCCCCCCAACACTCAAAAGCCTATACCTTTTTTTAAAAACCATGTCATAGGGAAGATGAATGTAAGTATCTATGCCTGTGATGGCATGAGTATTTCTCATGGTTTCCCCACATGTATCTTTGTCTTTGAAAAATTACTTACTTTTTTAAAAAACCATACAAGTCGTACATAGTTAATACATTCTTATAAAGCCAAACAATTCAGAGTATGATGAAAAGTAAGACTTCTCCTTGACATTCCCTATAATTAAAGAATAAATGTAACAAAAGCATATTGGGGAAAAAAAAACTTTGAGAGAAGAAACAAAATCTAGAGTCCCACCACTTTAATGGAGTAACTGGGAGTAATCCAGAATATTACTTTTTTCTACATATGGGGTGTTTTGTTGTGTGAAATACACTCAATGTATTTTGCATCCTGCTTTCCTCCTGTTATGTCTTGGGCATTTCTATGTCATCTGTCTGGTCTTCTTATTCCTCAGAGTTAATGACTGAGTAACATGGAACTGAGAGCCAGAGTTTGCTTAACCATCCTCCTGCGGCTGAGCATTTATATTATTTCTAATTATTTGCTATCATCCAGTGTTCTGTGATTAAAATCTCCATGCATTTTTTTTTTCTTTCTCTAGTTTGGATTATTTCCCTAGCATTCCCAGAAAGTAGAATTACTGGGTCAAAGGGTGTGAACATTCTTAAGGCTCTTGATCCATAGCGCCAAATTGTTTTCCAAAAGGATTGAACCAATTTTCACTATTTGGAAGCTTGCTAGTTTCTCTGTGTGAGAAGTTCCGGGGAAAGACTTTGTTTAAGGCTTCTTATTCTGCTTAACTGAAATCACTACACTTTAATTTTGCTGTATCATACGGCCCCTTTCAAAGTCTGTTGACAGTGTTTGACCATCTGATTACTGGGTGGAAGATTTATACTGGTCTCCCTGTCTCCAGGCTCTTCCTGCCTTCAATCTGTTTTGCATACTTCAGCCAGATTCATTCTTTTGGAAACATCACTTGCCTTGTGCCGCTGCCCCCTCTCAGTAGCTCTTCAGGACTCTCTGTTTCCTCCGGGATCAAGTCCAAACTACTGGGCCTTGAAGACCCTCCATAATAGGACCCCACCCCACCCCCTTCCCAGCTCAATCTGATCTCTTACCACCTTCAGCAGGAGCCTGCAGCCACTTCCCATCTAGTCCCCAGTTATGCTCCATCAGCTCTTCCCTCCCACCTGGAGTGCTTCCCCCTCCTTTCTCCTGAGTCCAAATCCTCCTCTGCTTTCAGGGTACTTTAGTCCCACCCAGTCAGTTGAGAATTCTTCAAGAAGAGCCATGGAAAGTGGGGAAAGACCTAGAGTCAGGAATGCACAAAGAAGGGGAAGCAGAGGAGGGAGAGCAGTGGGGATACCATGCATGTGTGTCAACGGGGCCAGGATGATGCAGCAGCCCCCACATTAAAGGCATGAATGGATCTGGCAACAGAGATCAGAACCAAGGCAAAATTTGTCGTGCTATGGATAACATTTAGACTGTTTCTAATGGCCTAAAAAACGAATCTGTGAGGGAGCAGGGTTGTGGGCTGGTGCTAATAAAATGGTGATGACAATAATAATTATAGTATATTAGTTAGGATTAGCTTCACTTAGAGAAACTAAGACCTAAAAAATAAGTGGTTTAAATATGAGAAAAATTAATTTCTACTTTATGAAAAGAAATCCTCAGGAAGTCCAGAGCTGGAATGGCAGCTCCTTACTCATCAAGGACCCAAGCTCTTTAGCTCTCTGCAATCCCACCCTCGGAGTGCGACCCTCCTCCTCATGCTCCAAAATAGCAGTTGGGGCACAAGCCATCATGTCCAGAGTCTAGACCAGTAATAGGCAGAAGGATGATGAAGGGCATCTCCTCTATGTAGGGAGACTTCCTGGGAAGTCCCATGCAATGCTTCTGCTCAGAACTCATTGGTCTAGTCACATGGCTGCACCTACCTGCAAAGAAGTCTGTATGTTCAGATGAAAATCAAGGTTATGTTACTAAAAGAAAGAGAATAGGTATGGGGGCACACAGGTAGCAGTCTGTGCTACTATTTATTGAAGCGCTGTGGTAAAAAATTTATATCTATTATCTCTTTTAATTTTTACACTGATTCTATGAGCAAGTACATGGTGGAAAGGAGAATAAACCTGGACTGTGTCTGAGTCCACAACCTGGATGGGCTTTTTTTTTTTTTTTCTTTTTGGGTTTCACGGAGACTTATTTTTCATGATATAAAATATAACAAAATAATTGGTAAATATCTTTTTTTTTTTTTTTTGGCTTGGCCAAACACACACACACAGAGTTCACCTTTACAAGACTGAGTCTTATAACCTCCCCATATAGAACTCTGGAGTCCTTCCTCTAGTTATGTGTTAGTTATATTTTTTAGCATATTGTAGGTATTATTTGTGAAGGGTATATAAGATTTTCTCCATAGGTTGTAAAACACAGCAGTTCTCAATAAATAATATTGAAATGATGTACAAAAGGGAAACAATAGCAACATATTTCTGAGGACATTCAAGGTAAATAGTTCCCACGAATGAGAGGTTAACTACCAGTTGTGAATGTGAAGGAGGGTAAGAGAGATGAAATTCTTTCTCCTTCAGTTTGTATTGTTTTGGATTGTTACTCCAGTGTTCCTGTAAAACAAATGAATGGAAAGACTGCCAGATACAGAGGCTGGGCAGGTTTGCTAACGCTAATTTTGTGATTAATTGGTATCCATGACACTAGGAAGCATGAACCCTTGGAGTTGGACGAGTATCCTGGCTCTGGTTGGGAAGGCAAGGTGAGGGCAGGGCTGGATGGTGGGGGCGGGGGGCATATTTGATTACAAAAGGAAAGCTATTTGGCAAAAGAGTTTCATACTGATAGGGAATGCTGACAGAGAAGGAAGAGAGAGCCTAGGGCCAAGACTAGTTTAAAAAAATACAGTGGACATGGAAGCAGGGTGGGTGGAGGGGCCAGTTCAGGGTTTCAGTATTTGCAGGTAAGGCAGTGTCAGCCGCGTACCAGGGGCTACCCTTAGTTTCTCCCAAGGCCGAATTACAGTCAACGAGCACAGCTGAAGAATGATCAGGCCCAGTAAGTGTCAACATCTTGTCTTTGTGCACTGCCTTCTGTGGCTTTGTGAGCCTGAGTTGTCTGCATGCTGCAGTAAAGGGGCTTTTGCATTCTGGACGAATGACTCAGCCTGGGTGTTGCCGAGGAGGAGAGCCAGAGAAAACCACAGGGAAAGGCTAGTTCCTAGAATTTAGGCAGCTGGAGGTCAAGGACAAGGTCAGTTTTGCTCTGTGCTATATCCCTGTACCAACCTCAGTGCCTGGTCCATGCTTCCCTCTACCCTTACCCAGGGAAGTTTTGGTGAATGAGTGAAAGAATGAATGAATGAATAAATGAATGACGGTGGCCCCAAAGTCACAAGCTAAGAAGGATCCATAAGCACCCTCCCTCTGGCCCTTTAAGATGACCAGTTGGGAATGTCAGGAAACATTTTGTAGGAGGCCCTACTTCATTACACGGGCAGGCAACTGCCAGTCAACGCCAGGGGCTCGGTACAACAATGTGGTGGGTCTCCGGTGTAGGGTCTAGGGCCTCAAAAGGCAGAGACTGAGAAATCATTGAGATAGGATAAGGCAAAGACTTTGTACTTTGTGTCTCTTTTTGTCCTCTTCCTACCATATAGTAACCCCTTACTAAGCCTCAGGCATCATCCTAAATACTATACATGTATTATCTCATTTAATCTCCCTGTATTCCACAGAAGTCAACATTCACATCCTCATTTTCCAGATGAAAAAAGACTGGAACTTGAAGAGGGTTAAGTAACCTGTTCAAGGTATGACAGCTCTTAACATGGGAAAGCAACAAGCAACCCCCACTGTCCCTGACCCCAAAGCCCTCATCTTAACCACTTCACTTCCTGCCTCTATCTGCTCCACGCTGTTCCCCATGTTCTTGCTTACTTATCCAATCAGTTTGCAAAACATATTTTGTTTATCTATCTAAAAAACATTTTATTTTGAAATATTTTCAGATATCAACAGATATGTGGCAAAAACACTATGAAGAATCCCCATGTACTCCCCATCCACATGCCCCAAATGTTGGCCTTTTACTACTGGGAGTAAATATTAATTACATTTTCTGACTGCCTTTTTATATTCCCTTGGGCTTAAATTTTCATTCCCTTTTTGAGGATGGCAGACACTTTCCAAGGGTGATGAGAAGGAGCAGAGTGGCAGCTGGCTGGTGGGCAGCAGGCTCCACCAACCATGTGTCAGCCCTGAGCCCCTGGAACAGATGTGCCGACTCCCAGCATTCCCCCAAAGGACAAGAGGGTCATCCAGTGACTTGCCTAATGGGGAGGCTTCTGAGGAATGTCCCAGACTGCAGGCTTGAAAGATTCCTCAGCTACAAAAGATGTCTAAACAAGGGAAACATTAGTGATGACAGCCCCACAGAATAATTCCGCCTCTTACTCCCTTGCACTGTCAATTCAGGGCAGAAAGACTTAATGTGAACCTACTACTCATCAGGACTGAATTTTAAGTACTGGGGCGAATGAGAAGACCGTCCATGATGCTGCCCTCTATCAACAGGCAAGCAAGACAGTTGACTAGAAAAGACAAGGGAGCCTTAGGAATTTCCCTGCTAGTAGTCAACCAGGGACCCTCAGTTGGAGAAAAATCTCACAACTATTTTGGAAACAAAATTAGAGGCTGGGAGGTTGGGGGAGGGAGGCAGGAGAAGATGGGGCAAGTTCTTGCTTGAAAACAAGATGATCCAGCTCTGTTTCCTGCCTAATGCTGGTGGTCTTTGGAAGGGGAGGGGGGGAGCTCAGGGGGAAGGGGGCCCTTTGGGTGTGGCCCCAGAAGCCAGGGGGCCAGAACACGGCAGTTCCAAAGGTGGAACTGACTAGCAATGCAGGTAGAGCCCCAGTTCAGCCCCCAAGCAAATCTACAAACTTTAAAAGGAAAAGGGGATTTGGCTAATGCTTCTGGGACAATATTCGCATGCAGAGTAGAGGCGAGAGCCAGTGGAGAGGGTGGAAGAGGCTCCACTAACCCCCCCACTCCCCAGTATCATTCATTGTCCCTCTAAGCCTTCTTGGCCTTTTTTTCTTGCATGTTTTCTGTGCCTCCCTCATGCCCAGTTTCATCCTGCTTTCACTGACCCCAAAAAACCCCAGTGGGGACCTGCTGAGGCTCTCAAAATCAGACAGATTTGAAGTCCCAGCTCTGCTACTACCCAGCAGAGTGGACACCCAACCTCTCCAAGCCTCAGTTCCTCAAGTGTAAATTTGATGTGACCATTGAAGGGGATTATGCATGCAAAGCCCAACACAGCCCCCTGAGAGCAATCTTCTTTCTGATTTCTCAAGCCACCTTTCCCTCACACCTCCCTGCCCCTGATCTCTGATAATACTGATGGCCAAGGTGCTACTTACTCTCTTATGGCCTGTTGTTTTTTTTTCCCCAGGTTATAGTGGAAACAGACCAAGGGGCCTGAATCTGGATTTTATTCTAGGTTCTCTCACTTAACAGCTGTATGATCCTGGACAAGTCACTTAACCTCTCTGAGCTCTAGCTTCCTCGCTGGCAAAATAGAAATTGTACCCGCCTCTAATGAGATCATGTAGAGAAGTGCTTTACAAGAGTTGAAGCACTATATGAGATGACTCCCCTTCCTATCTTCCTCTACACCACCCCCACATCAAGCCCAACTCAGGTGGAAGGAGCACTGGACAGAGACTTAGGATGCTATGAGCTTGGATCCCAGCGCCATCATCAATTTGGAGTCCTTCAGCAAATCATGATCCTCCCAGAGCCTCAGTTTCCTCACATGTAAACTAAAGCATTTGAAGAGAATATCCTTTATGGTCTCTTTTCCTATGAGCTTCCACACATTTGTTGTTGAAAGGGTCAGGAGTTTATTTTCCAACAAGAGACAGTTGGGCTTTGAGGACGTCACTGCTTCTGTGCTCAAGTCTGCTCTCACTGAATTCTTCTATTCATGTGACTGGGACCAGGCACCTCTGGGTCATATGTGGCTCGAGGGTGTCTCCAATACACCGTTTAGGGTAATTAGTCTTTTTGACCCTTAGCAGGGGAAATGTCTCCAGTTAGGGGGAAATGAAGTTGTCAAACATGGTCCTTAAGGAGAGGGAGATTTATAGGGGGTCACATACAAAAGCACAGGAATTAAACAAACAAACAGGGAAAGAGCACTTAAAAGCTCAGACCAAACAATATATACTGCACGCTATGCTCAGGCAGGTCAACCAGTGGTCCGAAGTCTCCCCAAGCACCACCCAGGCGTAACAGCCTGGACAATTGTTCACCTTCCAAGAAGCCTTCCCAGAAACCATAGGGTTGCAGGAAGGTAAAGCCAATGACTTCATCGAGGGGAAGAAACAGTAGTGGTCAGTACAGTCCTTGGGTGACCATTGGTTTTTAAAACTCGCCTTTGTGGAGCCCAAGATTTGGGCCCTGCTATTTCTCCTACCCCCGCTCATGGCACCCTGCCCCCCCCACCCCCCGACTGCCCCAGTCAGTTGTTCTTCCTTGTGTCCCTCCACCTCTGCTCCCAATTTGGTCCTCTGTCAGGTAAGGTCTCCATAAAACACAGGATGTTCAGTTATATTTGAATTTTAGGTAAACCACCTATACTTTCTTCAGTAGAAGTATGTACCATGCAGTATTTCAGACATAATTATACTAAAAATTATTCATGGTTTAGCAGAAGTTTAAGTGAGCATTTTGTATTTTCATTTGCTAAATCTGGCAACCCACTTTCAAGGCATTTGTACTTGCTGTTATCTCTGTCCAGAACACCCCACCCCCACATCTTCCCTTGGCCAGCTCTTTGCCACTCAGTCTCCACTCAAATGCCTCCTCCTTCCGAGGCGCTCTCTGACCCTCCCTCTCAATTGAAAGTAGCAGCCCCGCCCCCACAGTGCCTCTCTGGCACATTCTCCTGTATTACTTTTGTCACTCTGGAATGAGTGTGTCTATCGGTTTTCTTGTGCAATGACCATTTCCTCCAGCTGGAATGGCAGACATTGCTGTGTTTTTCCCTGATTGCTCTCCATCACCCGAAAGTACCTGGCACATGGCATGCATTTAATAAACACTGGTGGAGAGAATAAATTAGTGGAATGTATGCTTTAGAGCAGTGCTTCACAAACTTGAAGAAAACCCTAGAGATTTGGGGGCACCGGGGGGGCTGAGTCCATTAAGTGTCCTACTTCAGTTCAGGTCATGATCTCACGGTTCATGAGTTCGAGCCCCATGTCAGGCTCTATGCTGACAGCTCAGAGCCTAGAGCCTGCTTCGGATTCTGTGTCTACCTTGCTCTCTGCCCCTCCCCCACTCACACTCTGTCTCTGTCTCTCTCTTAAACCAACCCTCAAGATTGTGTTCAATTCTGTTAAAATCCAGATTCTGATTCAGTAGGTTGGGCACTGGCCTGAGATTCTGCATTTCTAACAAGCTCCCAGAGACGCCGATGCTGCTAGTCCACAGGCTACACTTTCAGAGACAACAGAATTCTCTGTGATGACAGAAATATTCTATCTCTGCACCATCCAACATGGTAGCCAGCAGTACTGAGTACTTGAAATGTGGCTAGTGTGACTAAGGAATTGAATTTTAAATTTTACTTAATTCTAACTAATTTAAGTTTAAATAACCACATGTGGCCAGTGGCTACTCTATCAGATGACAGGGCTCTAGGGAAGTGGTTCTCAATCAATGGATACAGAGGCCCAGGGCCCACTCCAGACCAGTTAAGTCAGAATCTCTGGGTTTGGGTCTTTTTTTTTTTTTTTAAGTTTATTTTTGACAGACAGAGTGCGAGCATGAGCTGGGGAGGGGCAGAGAGAGAGAGAGGGAGACACAGAATCCGAAGAAGGCTCCAGGCTCCAAGCTATCAGCACAAAGTCTGACGCGGGGCTCAAACTCATGAACTGTGAGATCATGACCTGGGCCGAAGTCAGACACTTAACTGACTGAGCCACCCAGGCGCTCCTGGGTTTGGGTCTTACAGCATTGGTTTTGTTGTTGTTGTTTTAACCACCCTCCCCGCCCTCTGCCAGGTTATTCCAAAATGAATCCCGAGTTGAGAACCCTGCCTTAGAGCTTTCGGATCAGTCATGCTTTCCTTTGCTCATTTAATCCTTGCCACAGCCTGGATAGCAGATAAAACAAATGTGACTAAACATCATCAATCCTGTTCTACTGGAGTTACTGAGGTTCAGGAAGATGAGGGCATTTGCCCAAGGCTACACAGCTAGTAACTCATGGAGCTAGGACCCACACAGCCCTCAGGTTTTCACATCTACTCTATGCCTCCAATTCTCTGTGGAAAAGAGGCAAATGTTTATCCATCAATTACCTTTGATTATTTTATTTTATTTTATTTTTTTAACAGATGTTTTTATTTTTTTTTAATTTTTTTTTAACGTTTTATTTATTTTTGAGACAGAGAGAGACGCATGAACGGGGGAGGGGCAGAGAGAGAGGGAGACACAGAATCGGAAGCAGGCTCCAGGCTCTGAGCCATCAAGCCCAGAGCCCGACTCGGGGCTCGAACTCACGGACCGCGAGATCGTGATCTGAGCCGAAGTCGGACGCTTAACCGACTGAGCCACCCAGGCACCCCTTAACAAATGTTTTTAATGTTTATTTTATTTTTGAGAGACAGAGAGACAGAGCATAAGTGGGGGAGGGGCAGAGAGAGAGGGAGACACAGAATCTGAAGCAGGCTCCAGGCTCTGAGCTGTCAGCACAGAGCCCAACGCGGGGCTCGAACTCATGAACTGAGAGATCATAACCTGAGCCGAAGTCGGCCATTTAACCAAGTGAGCCACCCAGGTGACCCCATCAATTACCTTTGTGAAAAGAGGCACATGTCTGTCCTTCAACTAGACAGTCAGGCAAGCCCATTCTCTTTCCATAGCTGCCACCAACTTCGATCTGCCTTTAATGCCCCCTTTTTTCAGACTTTGTCTGGTCATCATTCCTCAGGGTGGCAAACTGATTAAGAATCCTCACCCTGTTTTCATCAATGATCTATAAAAGAATGGGTCCTCTCTACCAGAGAGGAAGGAAATGCCACTTTGAGTGGAAGAGGGCACCTTGCCGTGGAACTCACCGTTCCCAGGGTGGGGCTTCAAGTGGAACAGACCTGCCTCTTCCTGCCACACCTGCCCACAGGTGCAGACTGAGTGGTTTTAGAGAAAGAAGCCTACAGTGACAACACGGATGACCCAGGAGTATCTCCTGAAGAGTTTACAGACTTGCCGGGGTTTCTTGTGACAGAGATCGGATACCACTGCGGGGGGGGGGGGGGGGGGGGCGGCATACGGGGAGAGTGGTTTTAGATGATCCATGGGAAAACTTTTAAAATGTTTAAAACTTGTGTATTTATTTTAATGTATATTGGGAAAAATGCAGCTCATTAAACCTGCAATTTCACAGATAGTTCCGACATAGTTCCTAACAAAATTAATTTATTTAAGAGCAAGGGGAGCACATTGAAAGCAAAATATTAAGGAAATAATAGGACAAGCAGGACAACATGGTGACAACGGCCTGGGTATACCCCAAGGGTGCAGTGGGACCAGGTAGACAGTATCCTTTGTGTGGAAGGTCAGAGGTGGAAGGGAAGGCTTTCCTGAAACATTCTTGTCAACAGCATGTCTTTCCACACTAAAGAAATATTGTTGCTGACGAGAAGGTCATTGTCTCGGAATCATGGCCAGGAATGAAAACAGCACAGCCTCAAGCCCTCATGGGCCTATAGCGAGGTCCAGCTGAGAGAGGGAACTAGCAGCTTCTGCAGCCCTTTCAAGCCCCAACGAGCCTGCCAGAGACCGCACTCAGCCCAACACCTCAGTGCTGCTGCAGACTCTGCGCTCATTCAGGCCCAGTGTCTGAAGTCAGGTCCTAGTGCAGGCCAGAGAGCCTGATCCCAGCTGTCCAGGGACAAGATCTCCTCAGTGTCACCAGTCCCTGCCTGGAGCCTGGGTGGATTAAGCTCAGAGTGGTTACTGCCTAAAAGGCCACACCCATATCCACAGGGCCAAACTCAGGTTCAACTCAATTCACACCTTTGTCAGTGGGACTCAGTTCCCTGGGGTATGGAGGATCCTGGACCCTAGGATGGGGAAAGGATGTGTGTTCAGTTTAATGAACTGACAGTCACACTCTGACAATGAAAAGGAACTGGATCCAGTTTTTAGGAATGAGAGTTTCCATCTTTAAAATGTCCCAAGATGGGGGGAGGTGTGAATGGGTGAAGCACAGGTATTTTTAGGACAGTAAGAATAATCTGCCTGATACTATAATGGTAGATATGTGTCATTATAGCTTGTCCCTAAACTATGGACCCTGGGTGAGTATGATGTGTCAATACGTATGCATCAACAGTAACAAGTGCCACTCTGGTGGGGGATGTCACTAAAAAGGCAGGCTATGCATGTGTAAGGGCACGAGGCATGTGGGAAATCTTTGCACTTTCCTCTTAATTTTGCTGTGAACCTAAAACAGCTCTAAAAACATAACTTCTTAAAAAACAAAAACGTCCCAGGAAAATCTGTGAACACCAAAATCCACTCAAAGTAACCTGGAAGCGAGGTGGGGAGGGCAACTTCCGGAAGACCCAACTTGATTGTGGGTATAACTGAGGCAAGCTTAAACTGTTTATATTTTCTGGGGCTTCCAGCCTCTAAGCTGAGGTCCAGGCCCAGGTGGCTCGGTGGGGGGTACTGCGGGCCTCACCAAGGCACCAGCCATCTGCTGTGAGAGCCACCTCTATAGGCTGCCACAGGACATACCTGGGATGCCCTGAAGCTGCTAATGTGCTTGTCCTTGAAGGATTTCCTTTCCTTTAAGAAAATTTGTGTTGACTAATATTAACATATAATCGCAAACTGTTAACACCAATGCTTGTTGGATGTGTGCCCTCCGAGGCATTTTCATATAGATATCTAAAAAAAAAAGTGGGATTCTGTTTTACGTACTACTTTTTCCCACTTAATATATGATAGAAATCTTGCCATGTCAGAATACATAGCTCTATATAATCTTTTAATTTTTTAAAGTTTATCTATTTACTTATTTTTGAGAGAGAAAGCGAGCGAGAATGACAGAGAGAGAAGTGAGAGAGAATCCCACGCAGGCTCCATACTGTCAGCACAGACCCTGATGCAGGGCTCAAATCCATGAACCGAACTGTGAGAACCGAACCTGAGCTGAAATCAAGAGTCAGATGCTTAACTGACTGAGCCATGCAGGTGCCCCATATCCTTTTTTTTAATGCTACATAGAATGCAACATGCTTTTTAAAAACTGGTTAAGGAAGATTGAACATTTTTTCTTTTTACTCATCTATATTTGATAATTTTTCAACCATGAAGATATATTACTTATGTAAAAAAGAAATCACACACTTTTTACAAATAGTATTGAAAAGATAATGTAACCATACTTTAAAAGTGAACACAGTGACTTTCATTTTTGGTAATTATTTTCTAGTTCTTGTCTGCTTACAAGAACCAGAGCAAGTATTTTTTCCTAGATATAGCCATGCTGAAATACTCCGTTAGCATGTTGTCTGAAACATTTGTCCATGTTTCTACAGAGCTTCCTTAAACACTTGTATCAAGGGGTGGAGGGCATGGGTGCGGTGGAAGGTGTTGGGCTATTCTACAGTGGACTATCTAGAACACAGCTCCAGGGACAGAGCCCTTAACAATCAGGTGAAGCCTCAGGACCCCTTCTCAGAATAATACTTTCCAATGTACAAAATAAAATATATAGGATTGCCAAAGAAACCAATTATACTGAAATACAATTAGCAAAATAAAAATGCATAATATATCAATAAAATACTTCTTTGTGTATTAAGGAAGTCTAATCGGTGAGTCTAATTTCTATCGTAATTTCAAAGTAACGATGGGCACAAACATTTCATGAGATCTACAACACAATAATGTGATTTGAAAACATCTGTGATTTCTATCAGTGACAAGTCTCGGCTTCACCCATATAGCTGGTCTGTTGTGTACATTCTGTAATCGAAGGAAATGCTGCATTTCATTTTATGTTGGCAAAAAATAAAGATGTCCTGAATTCTACAAGGAATAGTAGGTTCTACCTCAATGGATATCTGCTCCACAGAATTTCTATGTTTAGTAGCCTAGGAAAGGTGAAGGGAAGAAATTATTTCCAAATCTTTCCCTTTTCATTTTTTTTTTTTTCTATCCGTTGTACCCATACCACCAGCTGCTCCTGCTCCCCTGACTATGCAATCATTCAGAATTAGTTTAGGGGTTTCTCTCATCTCTAGCCATCAGCCCAGCCCCCAGCCACTTCCCCTCCCTGGTCATCCTCTGCACATACACAGAAAGAAGCTCGTCTTCCAACTCGACACGCTTCATATTTGCACTAGATTTAACACGTACATCCCTCCCTCTTCCTTCCTGACAGTTAAGAAGTCGTCAAACAAGTCCAGTCACTTCTGAACGAAGGAAGCTGGATAATCTGCCTACTTATTGGAGGCTGCCTAATCCAAAGAGATGTTTTTCATCACCGAAGGTATGTTCCAGGACTCTGCAAATCCAGAGGATCAGTCTCCTTCCTTCACACAAGCATCAGCACTGGATTCATTTTTGAAATCACCGGCACCGGGTTTCAGAAATGATCTGCAATTGTACTTTCTTTTCCTTCCACTAATAATTATAACATATTGTAATTGTGCGGCAACTTATGGGTCTCAGAGTGATGTTCATGTACAGAGTACTGTTATCCCAGAGGCAGGATGTGGACCTAGAATTCCGGATTCCTAACCCAATGTTCATTCCATGATGCCACGATTCAGTGATTATTATTTCTGTTATGTAGCAATAAACTTGTGTTCTCCTTAGCTAAACATGAAAATCGTATGCTTTTCTTTAATATTATTTGAAGATTTAAAATACTTAAAATATTGTGGCTAAAACAAATCAAAGCAATGGGGATTTTTAAAATAAATACTCTATTTTATTTTTTTTAAATACCACTCTTATTTCTACTCATTATATTCTTATACTACTTGCTTTCATTGCCACACCTGTGCTGCTCCACAGAGATGTGGTCCCACCCCACCAGTGCTACACTAAATGGTCACATTTAGCCAGATAGAAAAATTTGATCAAATATTCATTTCTCTAAATGATTTTTATAATTAATTTAAATGCCAGAATGCTTGTCTTCATTGGTTGTAAGCATCAGAAACCAACTCTCTCCAACTTAAGTAAAAAGAAGAAGAAGAAGACAAAAAAATTTCTTTGAAAACTGTGAAGTAGCTCATAGAATCCAAGAAAACCTGAAGAATAAGGGTTTGGAATGCACAGGAACCAGAATAGCCCATGGGATTTAGGTAGCAGGAATTAATGGGAAACAACTTTAGGGCAGAGATTAGCAAACGTTTTCTGCAAAGGTCTAAGTAGTGAGTATTTTAGGCTTTGTGAGACAGTCTGTATCATAACTACTCAATCTTGTCACTGTAGCATGAAAGTCATAGACAACAAATAAATGATTTTGTCTGCGTCCCAATAAAACTTTATGAAACTTTCTAGAGAGCCAGTTTGGTCCATGGATATAGTTTGCCAACTCCTTCTTTAGGATATACCTTTGATGTGGATCTTCTCTATTTTCAATCTTTACATCACTTAGCTCAAGATTCAAATTCAAGGGAGAGAGCATCATCTGAGAGCAGAACTTGGGTCACTTGCTCATTCTTTGGCCAGGGGAGAGGGCGTGCCTTCACTGGCTAGACTTTGTTCAATTAGGAGGGGTGATTCCCCAATGCAAAATTAAGAACAGTCACCAGAAGAAGGGTGAATGGATGCAGGCAAAGCTGAAATAACAGATATCTATCTGTTAGTTTCTACCACTTTACTCTCTAGGGAGAGTCGAAGAAACCCAGAATACAGTGTTTTTTTCAATCAGCACTTACTGAATGAACTGTGTATGCCAGGATCCATTTTTTCCAGTGTGGTGCTTAGAAGCAAGTCACACCTGGGGAGCCTGTTCTGTGCTTCTTTATTCTAGAAGCAAAGTGTTCCCAGTCTCCAATGTCCTGGAGTCATCCTACCTTGTGTTTCTGTCTAGCTCTATTTTGACCACCACCCCCACTTCTCCTCTCCTTACACCTTCCCCTTCTTGGCAGTGGGAGGGGGGTTCTTTGATCTTGGATCAGGTGGAAACCAGAGGAAATCCTAGATTAGGCTCTGATGGACAAAGAATGTCTACAAGCCCTGGCAGGGGGGAAATCAACTGGAATGAGATAAGAGCATGGATTTTATGTATATGAAAAAAAAATTGCATATTGTGATGTATCTATAAAAGTTGAGCTTATCAATGTAGGTACTGAGTAGTGTGGTTTTGATGGAGGAAAAAAAAAAACACACACTGCACATGGCAATAGGTTAAGGGTGACCAAACATTGCAGTTTTCTCAGGACTAAGGGATCTTCCAAGACTTGGGACTTTCAGTGATAAAACCAGAGAAACAGTCACCCTATGGGTAAACAGTAACAACAATTTACTGTGTCAGGCACTGTTCTAAACATTTTACATTCATTTATGTCTCAACCAACTCAATGAGACAGCTACTATATTTATTTCTGTTTTACAAATGAGGAAATTGAGGATCAGCTAAGGCAAGTAACTCAGCTAAGGTCACACAGCTAAGTAAGTATGGAACTGGGATTGAAACCCTGGTCTATCTGACGCCCAGACCCATGCTCTTAACCATCATAATGATTGTGTTCCTTCAAATACTTATGAAAGTAAACATATATTAGCCTTTTAGGGATTATTATGTTGAATTAGGAGGCTCTGGACAAGCCACATCTCTCTATGACCATTCCTCAAACTAGGAAAAGGTTTATAAAAAAATTTTTTTAACACATTATACTGAACAATTCTTGTAAAAAGGGTGCCTGGGTGGCTCAGTCATTAAGCATCTGACTTTGGCTAAGGTCATGATCTCACAGTTGGTCCCACATCAAGTGAGCACGAGTCCCACTTCAGGTGAGCTCCAGCCCCCTTTGGATGAGCACAAGTCCTGCTTCAGGTAAAAACACGAGCTCCAGGTGAGCCCCACTTTTCTCTCTCTCTCTCCCTCCCTCTCTCTCTAAAAAAAAACAAAAGACAAAAAACAAAAACAAAAAAAAACCCAATTCTTGTAAATGAAATAAAATGTTCAGAAATGGGACAATGAGGTAGCCATCTGGAAACAAAATAAAGCTGGATCCTTATTTCACACTTCATACTGAAGTAAATTTCAAATGGAGTAAACGTTTAAGTGAAGGAACGAAGAAATCAAAGGAATACTTGTAGGAAGTATGGGAGTAAAGGTGTTCTGAGTATGATACAAAATTCAGAAGCCATAACAGAAAAATTGACAAATTCAACTACATTTAAAAAATATTCTGCATGGCGGGGCGCCTGGGTGGCGCAGTCGGTTAAGCGTCCGACTTCAGCCAGGTCACGATCTCGCGGTCCGTGTGTTCGAGCCCCGCGTCGGGCTCTGGGCTGATGGCTCGGAGCCTGGAGCCTGTTTCCGATTCTGTGTCTCCCTCTCTCTCTGCCCCTCCCCCGTTCATGCTCTGTCTCTCTCTGTCCCAAAAATAAATTAAAAACGTTAAAAAAAAAAATATTCTGCATGGCAAAACAAAGTCAAAAAGATAAAACCAACCAAGGGAAATATTTTCAATGCATCACAAACCAAGAACGATTTTCTTGGACGGATAAAGCCATTTGAACAAATCATAAGAAAAAAAAATTAATGGGGGTACTTTGCGGGGTCAGTCAGTTAAGTGTCTGACTCTTGATTTCAGCTCAGCCATGATCTCACAGTTCATGGTCCGAGCTCCACGTTGGGCTCTGTGCTGACATTGCAGAGCCTGCTTGGGATTCTCTCTCCAACTCTCTCTGTCCCTCCCCCGCTTGCTCTCTCTTTCTCAAAATAAATAAATAAACTTTAAAAAAAAAGAAAAAAATTAATGAACAATAGAGAAATGAGAAGGACAAACAGTTCACAGAATAGATGGACTCCCAACCATTTGAAAATATATTCAGTTTCACTAATAGTAAGAGAAATGAAAATCAAGGCTACAATATACTGTGTCCCACCCATGGGACTGGCAAAGATCCAAAAATCTGGTAATTCTGTATTGCTGAGGGTATATCTTGGTACAATCTCTTTAAGGGGCAATTAGCAAGATCATCACAGTTGAAAATAAACCATACCATACCTTTGATTTGACAATTCCACAGAAACACTCACATTTGTAAAGAAATGACCTGCAAAGATTTTTGTTACAGCATTTTTGGTTACTGAGAGCAACTTCTACATCCACCGAAAGGAACTGGTTAAATAATTGTGTTCCATATACAGAGTGGAACATTAGGCAACCATGGAAAAGAACTATGTGGTGATAAGGAATCATCTATAAGATGTATTATTAAGAAAACAAAAAATGCAGAAAATTGTGTAAAGAATGCTACTGTTTGTATGAATGTGTCTTGAAGGAGGGCAGATAATACTTTGTGTATATGTATGTTTGCAAATGAATGAAATCACTGGAAAGACACACAAGAAATGACTAAGAGAGATTGGCCTTCCCTAAAGACTTAGTTTTTTTATCTTTTAAATTTTATAATATTTATTTTTTTTAGTATTTATTTACTTATTCTGAGAGAGAGAGAGAGTGCACGCAAGTGGGGGGGGGGGGCAGAGAGAGAGGGAGACAGAGAATCCCAAGCAGGCTCCCAGCTGTTAGCGCAGAGCCCAATGCGGGGCTCGATCTCATGAGCCATAAGATCATGACTTGAGCCAAGATGGAGAGTTGGAGGCTTAACCGACTGAGCTACCCAGGTGCCCCTAAATCTTATATTTTAATGTCTTAGCTATAAATAAGTAAACACTTTTTAAATGTAAGACAGCTCCAGGCCTGTCTTCACAGAGGTACAACCTGTGCACTTGCAAAGGGCCCTGAACTTGGTGTAATGCTCTGATGTTGCCATCTTGAAATTTTTAATAATTTTTGAGCAAGGAGCTCTTCACTTTCATCTTAACTGGGCTGTGCAAATTATTTAGCCAGTCCTGGAGAGATCCTTGGTTTACAAGTGCTATCTGAGGCAATTCAAAGACATTTTCATCTTTGTGTGGCCACTAATGCCCATCGTTAAGCAATCAGTGTCCAAATAAATCTTTGCAACTTCAATGCCAACAACCAGAATCCTCAGTATTTTCCTGACCACTGAGAGCCACACGTTTGTCAGCAGGAATACCTACTCTCAAAAGCTGAGGTTCGCTCTGCCCGAACCGAACCGGAAATGCCATCTGTAACTCTTCAAAGGCTACCTGACAATTCAGCATTTTGGGAAAGAAAGGTCTGCACGATAAAAACCTCATGTGGTTTCTGCCTGCCGAGCAGACCAAACAAGATGGTGGTTCTGTTAAAACACGGAGGTGCGAGGTATTTTGCTTCTAGGAATTCTGTTATGACAACCTCTGAGGCAAACACACACCACAGCCTTAGCTCCTACCTGGCCAGTGTTGCCATGTCTGCCCATCTCAAGTTGAAACAGTCTTTTCAATCTGGGCGGTTGCAGTGAAGGATGTTATCCACAAGTGAATGGGTTTCAAATATATTTTTGTGTAGGACTAGAATAAGTGCCAGAAGCACTAAAGCAAAGTGAAGCAAGGACAAAACTCAAAGGATAAGGAGGGAGGAAACTGGAGCTTGGGCAACCGAGAAGTGCATCTACTACGCATTTCGTGTCTCAGCTGTAAAATGGGTGCGATATTACCTACTTCACCAAACCATGCCACGGGTCCAATGAAAGAATGGATGTGAACATGCTTTGCAAATCGCTAATTAGAAGGTATCATCATCCATATTATTATGTAAGCGTATTATGTTGAGTGGGTATTTGTGTTTTTACTGCCAGTCCTGTTTGGAATGGGCAAGGGCAGCCACACTTCACACCCACAACACTAACTAAAAATACCCTTTTTCTCGGGGCACCTGGGTGGCTCAGTCAGTTGAGCAACCCACTCTTGATTTTGGCTCAGGTCATGATCTCATGGTTCATGAGATCGAGCCCCATGTCGAGTTTCTCTCTCTCCCTCTCTTTCTGACCCTCCTCTGCTTGCTCTCTCTCTCTCTCTCTCTCTCTCAAAATAAATAAACATTAAAAAAAAAAAACCCTTTTTCTCCCTAAGTACAAAAGTAATACAGGGCCCCACAGTACAAAATAAACACAACAACCTGGAAGGAAATAGGGTGACGAGTGAAAGTTCCCCTTCACCCTTCTGCCACAAATCTTACTCCTCTGTTAACACAGTATGAATGCTTCCAGGAGATTTTTTTAAGTTTATTTTATTATTTATTTTGAGAGAGAGAGAGAGCACACGGCAGACAAGGGCAGAGAGAGAGAGAGAGAGAGAGAGAGAGAGGGAGGGAGGGAGGGAGGGAGA